>NC_056728.1:998624968-998819968 GCF_019279795.1 Protopterus annectens
CATAAAAAAAATCCCCAGGATTACTACTAGAAAGTGTTAAGACATTGCCCACTGACACACCCTCATGGCTTCCCTGCATAATGGGTAAGAGTGCGACCCCCTGCGTGATGATATTCCAGACAAGTACTATGTTTTTTTCTGTATGGAAATCACACACTTGAGAAGAGAGTAACACAAGGCCTACAATGGTAGGATGACTGTTCTCATCTCAAAGACACTGATGTGAAGATTGGCTTCAGTCATGGACGGTGTGCCTTGGATGGTGGTCTTTTCAAAATGCCCCCACCCCAGAAGGGAGGCGTACATGTTTACAATGGCTATCAGGGTTAAAAGATAAAAGGTTAACCCCATGAGACAAGATAAGTCAACCACCACAGAATGTGACATCTGCATACTGAGGAGAGTCCCAATGGAAAGGAAAGAGGTTGATGCAACACTGACCACTGAACAGAAAATTACTCATGTAATATTTTGCCCGTGAAATCAATGTAAATTGACACAGCCACTGACTCCAGTAGTCAAAGGATTAGCCTCGCTGGGCAATTAGAGGAAGAAAGGACTTTGGAAGCTCAAAGACAGATTGACAGATACACTGATTCTGTGAGTCTGGCCATTTGTCATGTTTCCAGGTGGCATCCTATGTATTATTTATTTATTTATTATTTTATTAATTTCAGTTTGATTACCGGGGAAGTCCACTGGGCCCAAAATTGCCCATTTTCAGTGGAGGCCCAGGGAGAAAAGCTTCATATGCAATACAGTAAGGGTTACATAATTATAAAAGGTACAGTATATAATACATATACAATAACAATACAGTAAGGAATGCATAAGTATAAAAAGTACAGCATACAGTACAGTTTACAGATATTAGAATACAGCACAATTTACAGATGTTAACATTCAGAGCAAGCATGATCAACTGTCTTCACAGTAAAAGATCTAAGGGTTCTTACATTCTTATACTAGTAGAGAGGAGACAGTTTACATGCAGTTATTCAAAATAAGTAAGGTATGCACTTTACATGCACTCAATAGAAATAAGTTGCTATTTACATTATATACAAATTTGAAATCATGTGAGAGTTGCTTAATCAGTTACTGAGAGCTTGAGTCCATTCCAGTTGTCAGCTAACTTTTCCTTGGATTTATTGTAATCCCTAAGTGTTGAGAGAATTGGATCAAGAAGTCCCTGTACAGGATTAGTAGATCTCTGGTTGGAATAGTAAGGAGCCATATTGTGGAGCATCTGTAATCCTTGTTGTCTTAGGTAAGATGCCACCATTGCCATGGACTTTGTGAATACCCTGGTAGATGTGGTGAGACCAAAGGGCATAGTATGCTGCACTGGAAATGAATGGCCCCCAGCCAAAAGTGGAAAAACCTTCTGGACTGCTTTTTAAATGGTAGTAAGCATCCTGAAGGTCTGTCTAGCACAACCAGTCATCCTTCAGAAGAGAAAGAATGGACTGCACCATGACCATCTGGAACTTTGTTTCACAAACTGGGTGCAGGTCTTCTTTTGAGCAAAAAAAACCTTATACAGACCCCTGATCCTGACTAGTCTGGTGGAACCTCTTGGATGACTTTTTGCTAGCAGCTTGAATATCACTAACTCTGCTAAACTCCTCTCACTGGATGCACCGAGAATTTTCTTTTTGTTTGCTGGGGAAAGCAAATGGAATAGCGTAAGCTCTGCTGATTATCTTCGGCACTCAAGAGTCTTGAGTGATGTCTAGCCAGGCATGAGGGCACAGAGATAAGTGTGGCAGTTGGATAATGGTTCTGGAGCACTGGAAGGACCTCTAGTAAAGGGATTTCAAACAGACATGTCTACAGTCTGCCTTTGCCCCTTAGGTGACATCCATTAAAGTTATTCTCACTCTGCTTGAAAACAGCTCAGCAACCAGCTATGCTCTGGGCAAAATTCTGGAACTTATGAAAAAAGAAGTTGCGTACTCACCATAACATTTCATCTGTGTTGTCCATTTTCATTCTTTCTCAACCTGTGGGTTCGGATATAAACCTTGGATCAGACTCGTATGCTTTTATAGCTTAGGATCAGAGACTCGAGCTCCTCTCTTACCCATAATGCCCTGTCTTCCAGATTACCTCAGATCGAGTGTCTGCACGTGCATATGCAAAATACAAAAATGTATATATAGAAAATTATCATAAGATAGGAAGAAGATAAAAATCAGGAGCGCAAAAGGAACAGTGGTTACGTCCAAGTCTTCCCAGAAGGACATGGTAATGGTAGGGAGTGGTTAAGGAAGAATGAAAATGGACAATAGAGATGAACGTTATGGTGAGTACACGACTTGTCTGATGATGTAATTTTCATTCATTCCTCAACCTGTGGGACAGAGTTCCCAGCTACATATCTCTTGGGTGGTCCTCATGGAAGGATATTCTGGAGCACTGCAGAGCCAAAGGAGGCTCTGTTTTTGGATATATATATATATCTTTGTTATACATTACAAGTTAGATAAGTAATTGACCAGGAGGCGGCAGCACAAATATCACAGACAATATTCAAGACCAAAAAGCTGCTGAGGTGGACATTGACCTATTAGAATTTTTTATCACATGCCCAGGTGGCATGATACCTTTTGCAGAGTACACATAAGAAATGCAGAATACGTATAAAAAATGCAATCTGTAATCCATTTAGCCAAGGCCATTTTGGAGACAGACTTTCCCAATTTTGCTTTAGAAAAAGAAACAAATGATTGGCAAGATTTTCCAAAGGCCTTTGTTATGTCCAAATAAAAATGTAACTGTCTATGTACATCCAACAGGTGATGGGCATATTCACCCTTGTTCTCAAAATTAGAAAAAAATACAGGAAGATTGATGACTTTATTTATAATATTTTCAGAGGCAACTTTTGGCATAAAGGTCTGATTTGTATGTAGGGTGACTTTGTCCTTATTACAAATCAAATATGGCGGTTTCGAAGAAAGTGCTCGCAATTCTGAAATTCTCCTAGCCAAGGTGATAGCCACCAAGAATAAAGTTCTCCATGATGAGAATTTGAGATCTACTTTGGCAGAAGGTTCAAAGGGGGAGTTTACTAGGGCTTGTAAGACAATACTGAGATCCCGCGGAGGAGTGGGATTTTTGAACGGTGGTCTACTTAAAAAAAGGTACCTCTGAGAAAGGCCTTAAAACTTGGAAGAAGTCATAGAAGAAGACTTTTCACCTATATGGTAATTAGATATAGCTGCTAATTGTACCTTGACACTGGAGGTGTTTGCTAAATTCTGAAAAACTAAAGCAAGTCAAGAACTGCTGGAATGACAGGGGTAAAAAGGATCTATATGTGTTTTTGGTGTGCCCAAATGAAGAATCTTTTCCACTTGCTCTTGTAAATCTTTCTGGTAGAAGCTTTATATGATCATACCAAGATTTCTTTAACTGGAGTGGAAAGCCTGGGATGTCTAGCCATCACTGGAACTGGAGAAATCATACGTTCAATTTAAGGCCTGTCAAATCTGAGTGAGTTTGTCCTGAGGGGTGAGAAAAGTGGTCTGGACCTGGTTCCAGCATCCAGGGAGGACATATCAGGTGAGACCAAAAGGAAGGGTAACCAAACCTGTCGAGACCAAATGGGAGCAATGAGAATCACTTTGCTCCTCAACCTCTGTGCATTCTGGAGAAATTTAGGGATGAGAGGTAGAGAGGGATGAGCATAAATGAGATCAGATGGCCAAACATGGACTATACTGTCTTTCGTTGACTGTATCCAAGGAGGGATCAGGGCAAAGAACCTGCTGCATTTGTTGTTGGAAGGGGATGCAGAGATATCGCAGCAAGACTGACCCAATTTGAGGAAGATCAAGTTTGCCACAGACTTGATGAAGCATCAGAAGGGTTCTGCTGAGCCTGTCCACTAGGATGTTGGATTTCCCTGGAATGTGCATTGCTACTACAAAGCTGTTGGACGAGATCACCCATTGCCAAACTCTTATTGCTCCTCGACAAAGGGGGTAAGATCTAATTCCTCTGTTTGCTAATGTACCAAACTATGAACATGTCTGTCTGAACTGCAATCAATCCTACAGGAAAGAAAGCTCTAAGGCTTGCAACGCTAAGAACACCACTCATCTCTAGAACATTTATATGCAGACTGGTCTCCTGTATTGACCATGTGTCTTGAACAACTCAAGTAATGCTCCTCCCACCCCAACCGAGATGCATCTGTGGTCAATGAGGCAATGGGGGAAGGAAGAATAAACGGACATCCTTCTTCAACATCCCTCAAGAGGAGCTACAAAGACAGGGAGTCTTTGCACACTTAAGATAGCTTGATGGGAGGATTCAGTGGATAGCTGTGTAGGGACCACTGTACTGATACAGTCAATTGAAGAATCCTCACATGAAAGTGAGCTGTATGAACTAATTTTATGGTGACAGTCATTGAACTTAATGCTTTGAGAACAAAGTCTGCAGGTTGCGAAGGGAATGGCTAGAATTTGTCGGATATGCAATCTCTAGGACAGAATTCTGTTTGAAGCTAAGAGGGCTAAGCAGCTGTGTGTGTCTTGACATGCACCTATAAAATCTATCACTTGGACTGGCTGTAGTTGAGACTTTTTGGGATTTACGGTGATTCCCAGAGTATTCTCTAGGTGAAGCAGATAATCTCTGGTGTGGAGGAGTAAATGCCTGATTGATGCGGTTAGGAGTCAGTTGTTCAGGTAAGGGAATGCTCTGAATCAGAACGGTCTCAGGTGACTACTGCCATGCATTAGGTGAACAGCCTGGGGGCTGTGGTGAGACCAAAAGACAGAGCTCTGAATTGGTAATGACTGGCTCCCAGCCAGAAGCGGAGAAAACTTCAGGAGTGCCTGTGCATTTTGATGTAATAGTACGTATCTTGAAGATTGATTGAGCACATCCAGTCATCTTTCTGGAGGAGAGGTAGAATAGACTGTACTGTGGCCATCCAGAATTTTGAGTTCTTTATGGATTTGTTTAGGAAGGTTAGATCCAGGATTGGTCTCAGGTCCCCTATCTTTTTTTGGCACTAAAAGAACCTTGAGTAGATTCTGGATCCTGTTTGGTCTGATGGGACCTTCTGGATGGCTCTTGTCTAACAGCTTTGGTACTTCTTGTGCTGCCAACTCCCTCTGATTGCATCAAACATTGGGGAGATTTTTCTTTTGAATTGGGGTTTTGAAAAAGGGAATCCAATATCCTTTGGATATGATTCATTGCAGCCAACAGTCATTTGCAATGGCTAGCCAGGCACTTAGGTGCAAGGATAACCACTCCCAACTGCCTCCAGAGAGGGACAATCGGGCTACTGCTTAGGAGCGCTGAAAGGATCTGTCTGAGAAGGAATCTCAAGATCCTTGGTTCTGCAGACCTCCTTTGTCACATGGGTGGGGTCTGTCAAAATGGTCATTTCCCCCTCTGCCTCTAGGGGAAAACTCTCCCTCTGAATCCTGGAAAGGCCCTTGTGATTTCTTGAACCACCATTTCTTACCTCCTTGCTGGTTCCTGGAAATAAGTCTTTGTGGGGAACAGAATAAGATTCCAATGGCAAACAAGGTTTTCCCATCTTTTTCACATCATAAGAGAAAGCATCTTTCACAGTTGGTCCAAAGAGTGATGATCCAAAGGGATCATTGATGAATGACGCCTTGAAAGGTTCCTCAAAGTCACAAAACTGCATCCAGGCATGACTCCTTATGGCAATGCCTGAACTGGCGGCCCATGAGGAACCCTCAGCAGCATGTGAGATTAACCTCATTGACATGTTTGAGATGGATTGTATAGTGGCCATTCTCAAGGAAAAGGGTTTCTGTTTCTTTTGATACATGGACCTCGGGGTAGTGTTAGAGAGTTCCTTTAGTAAGTCTCTCTGCAACCTGGTAAAGTGAGCCAAGTAATTCAGCAACCACAGTGCGAAGGTCGCTGATGTGCACACCCGCTTCCTGAATCTGTCAAAAAGCCCTAGACTCCCTGTTAGGGGGATGGACAGTGGAGTTCTGTTTGGCTAGCTCCTTCGTGGTGGAAACAACCATGGCATCTACAGGGATATCTTTTGTCCAGTATTGCTTATCTGAAGGGGCACCTAGGATTTTGTCAGTTTTTTTAGGTACGGGCTCCATGGTGTCTGGCTCCTTCCATGCACTGCAGGAAATAAGGTCTACAAGGTCATCCACTGGAGGGATCACCCAAGATGTAGATGGGCCAGACCCGAAGGCTTCCAGGAACAGACTCCTCTGAGAACGTGCTTTGGGTAAACCAACCACCTCTTTGGCATAGGATTTCAAGGATGTCTCCAAAGGAATCATCATCAGGTGGAGATCCTGGTGACCCTTCCCCTTCATCAAAGTCCATGTCTTCTGTCAAAGATTCCTGACTGGAATCTAGGTGCCTTCTTTCACAGTCTCTTTTGAGGGACCTCCTTGCTGGGTTGTTGCAGGGAGGTGTCAGAAAAAAGGGGGAGATCCACAGGGGAGAGGTGCTCAGAAACTCTTATGTTCTAGCTGTCCCCGAGGTGAAGGATGAGCAGGCTCAAGCGCAGATGTCAGAACAGGAGTAGGATCCAAAGGAGGTAGAGTTGAAGTAATTCTCAGCTGGGAGAACACCCTCTCCACCACTTCAAATGCAGAAGGACCTGCAGAGCGATAGCTCTTAGAGCAGAAAATGCCAGACCCATGCCCTGAAGGGGGACTCAAAGTAGAGCTGTCCAGCATTGAGGCTCCGAACACTTCAAAGCCATGGACATCTTGGATCTGATGCAGACACTTCACATCAGAGATCCGTCATGCTCCAACAAGGTCGGAGCCAATCAGATCAGAGAAAACATCGGAGGCGAGGACGGAAGGGCCATCAAATCTGATGTATCAACTCTGGTAACCTCAGGATCCAATGGCTCCGAAGCAGGAGGTTGAATCAGAGAAGGAGTTATCAAGGGTACAAAGGTAGGATTGTGGCTCACAGATCAAATGGGGGATGGAGCAGGCAAAGCCCCCATCTGTATCTGCATCCTGAGGAATCTCTTCATCCTGTCCACCTCCGTTTCAGAAAGACTCTGGGAAGATCTAAAAGGATGAAGTGGAGTGAGGTTTGTAAGGTTTCTTTGGGGTCCTCTGGAGAAATTGAGACCTTAGAGTTGGAGACACGACTTCCAAGGAGGAACTACAAGTTTTATGACAAGGAGGAGTCAATAACATGGATGCGACAGCTTTGGATTCGACAATTTCAATGTCTTGGCAGGTGGCTCTGTCATAGACCTTTTTGGAGACTGGGCAGAAAGAGTGTTTTCTGTGCTCCCTAGGCTCAGTTTGCTTTTTAGTGGGAGTTTGAGCCCCTGATTCCTTTGAAGATCTAGCGACACAAGAACTAATCTGAGGAAGAAGGCCCTTCAATATTAAATTTGTTGTGATGGTAACTAACATATCGGGCATTGATAACCCATATAAATGTCGCAATCTAAGTGACTGGAGCCTAGACAATACACGAGCTCCCTGTAGGCATCAGACTGTGGAATCTTGTGACCACAGGAAGTACATTTTTTAAATTCAGTTGGCTTGTCAGATTTCTCAGCCATTGTACTACTACAAGAGAAACTCTGGTGTATATAAATTTTTAAAGAGGAGAAGTGGAAAAAGGAAAACTGCCAACAATGGTAGGAGAGACTTAATACCAGCTAGTATATAAAACATTTATACAAAACAGAGAAACCCAAAAATAAAATCAAAGTTGTAAAGAGGGTATGGAAAGGGTGCTAGAAAATTACCAAGAAAAAAATAATTTTAGTGTTTAAACTGTAAATTCACTCATGACCCACAAGGAGCTACAAGAGAAAGAAAGCCTGACTTGCTTGAAGCATGGCAAATGAGATCTGTGCTAATCTGGATGACAGAAGCATTACTGGAAAGGGAGGAGCCAAGAGTCTGATCCCAAGCTATAAAAGTGGCAGAGTCGGATCAGAGGTTCAGGTCCGAGCTCACAGGCTGAGGAATGAATGATTCAGATCCAAAGTTTTTCTGCCCTTATGGTTCTGGGAAAAGGTCCTTTGGGGAAGGGGTGGAAAAAACATATGCCTATGGCAGTGTCCTGCCCTTTTACACACTTCTGTTAGGTCTCTCTTCTACAATGTGTCCAAAAAGTGCTGACCCATTAAAGGTGCGTTGATAAAGGACATCTTAAAATGCTCCACAAAAAACACAAAGATTCATCCAGGCATGCTGACGAATAGCAATGCCAGTGCCTGTTGTTTTCAGATGCACTGGAAAGTATGTGCATAGACACATTAGACATGGGTTGTAGGGTAGATAGTTGCAACTCTACAGTTTTATACATGTCGGCACACAAATTTTGCAACTCTACAGTTTTATGTATGTCAGCACACAAATTATCCAAGAGGGATTTGGAAAGTTCACCACTTAGATCGAGTCATGTGTATTAGGTACTTCATCTCATGAAGAGCAAACTTTGAATCACAAGTCTGCTTTCCAAATCTGTAGAATACCCTGGACTCCCTTGTAGAGGGGTATCGACAGAGATGCTCTTCTCTGATAGTTCCTTCTTAGTGGCTGCAGATGACACCGTAGTATCTACTGGGGACCCTTGCGCCAATGTAACCTGTTTCTAGGAATCGCAAGAATTTTCAGGTTTTCTGGGGACTGGCTCCACCATGCCAGGCTCCTTACAGACCTGCTGCAAAGACCAGATTAATGAGCTCATCAGTTGGTGGCACCACCTAGCCAGTAGATTAGCCTGCCTCAAAAGCCTTAAGAAATACCAACTCCTCTTGGGAGGGGGCTTTGGATGACCAACCCCCTCCTCTCGTTTCACCAACCTGCGGGTTTCTCAGATGGGGATGTCTTCCAGGGGGTACCCCTCCATTTCCTCAAAGTCAATATTTTCAGTGACTGACTCCCGAGGGGAGTCTACATGTCTTCTTTTGCAAGACTGCTTCCTGTGGCTTTCTACTACTGGGTGCTCCAGAGAAGGTTGGAAATCAGAATAGAACTCATCAAGCAAGGACCCAAGGCTAATTGAGGCTGGATGGCTGATGTGTAACAGTGTATCTCAAGATCCAAAAGGAGCTGTGAAGGTGCCAAGTGCATGCAAGGAATCTACTCTAGATCTGGAGAGGGCTCTTTTAAAGATTTGACATCAAATCTACGATTAGTACTGAAGTCAACCTTCTGGGACCTTAAGACCCAAAAGAAGGAAAACCTCTTGCCCCAACCCGTGCACGCTCTGAAGCGGACAATTGAGACGACCTAAGGCTGAAGCACCCAGAGGCAGAGATGGCTCCTGTAACTTCAGAGTCAAACTCAACCCCTGTACCTTGACCCAGACACTGCTCTTGAGCCAATGGCTCCAGAACTGAAAGACTAAGGAAAACTGTCATAGTCAAAACAGAAGCTACTCTCACAGGCATCAATAGGAACAGCAGACACCAGATCCGAAGGCTGGATCGGAGGAGGTGTAACCAAGAAGGGAGCCGACTGAACCAGACCTGGAGACTCCAGTTGGGGAGGCACCAGAAGGACCCATATCTGAATCTGTCTCAGAAGAAATTTCAGCATTCTATTGATGTCAGCTTAAGAAAGACTTCTTAGTGAACAAAAGGATCTGTATTACAGTGCCACAAAAGTTGGTCTGGGCAAACTACTCCACTCCCCTATACTCCAGGAAAGAGGCCAAGGACTGTCCAGTTCTGGGGAGGAATAGTGTGCAGGGATAGTGTTTGGACCTGAACTTCTTCCTGTCCTGACATCTGATCCAACAGTCTAGGTTTCTTCAGGGCCGGGTCAGACCAGACGGAGGGTCATGATCTACAGACCTCTTTCCTTCTCTTTGCTCCTCTTTACCGTTTCATCCATCGATCTTTGCTTACTGGGAAAGTCTAACTGACTGATACAACTCTTTTTCAGAGGAGACCCAGGAGAAAAAAAAAGCTCCACATTTAACACCAGTTTTGACATACACATACAATACAGTTACGTATCAGAAAGAACACAAAATATAAACAAGTGTACATACATGACAGAAAGCTTTACAATAGCTTACATAAACATCATTTAGAAACAGAGCATGCACATAGCTTGTATGGGTATAAATATAGTGTTGCTCATTCCTTAGAAATAGACACAAGCTTGTAAGTGAGAGAGTACACTGCAAAAAATACTGTATTATTACTTGTGATGTACAGCAGTTAAAATAAATGAAGAGCTAGTTTAACTATAGAAATATTAGAAAGGGGGAAAATTGTTGATAACATAATATAGTAGGATATATTAGTAATAGAGTAACAGATATCATCACCTTACTAGATTAAGGTGGCTGTGGGAACTGCAGGATACATTTCACTGATGAAAACACTCAAAGTCAAGGTCCCAGTACTGAGCCTTGCAGAACTCCAGCATTAGTTAATGAGAATAATGAGGCTCTGTGACCATGTGATGGAAGGTAATCTCTAGAGAAATGGAGTGAGAGTATTAAAGGCCTAGGACAGGTCTATGAATACAGCAAAAGTGTGGAGGCCATCTTTTTATTAAAATGTAGGATAGTTTCGGTGCTGCATCCTGGCTGATATCCATGTTGGATTATTATTTTTTTGTAAAGTATTTTAGTAATTGTTTATTAAGACATTTCAAGTAACTCAGAGTGATAAGATATTTATAGGTCTAAAGTTATAAATGTTCGGTTTGACACCCACCTTTGTGAATTGGTATTATGTAGGATTTTTTTTCCAAAGGCTGGGTATGTGAAGTTCTGAGATTAATCCGTTGAAAAAGACTGCAACAGGGTGTGCAATACATTCAAATGCACTTTGTAGAAATTCAGAAGGAAGAAGGTAGAGTTTACTATGGGTAGTAACACATATTAATGGATGAGTTCCAGTACATTATCCTGTTCTACCCATTTAAAGAAATGCATGCATGGAAATGTGCTATGCTTCATGTAGTACAAATCTGCTTCTCTCTCTACACATACTGATACTTCGGAATGTAAAAGCTGTAGAACAGAGAAGTTGCATCACAATGTTGCTAGTAATGTTACTTCTTTTATTACTGAACACTGGGTAAGAGGTATTACTTCAGGCTTACCTGGATAGTATACCTTTCAGGATTTAAGACCATTTCCTTATTTCGGTCAATCAGCATCCAATCTTCTATTAAGGAAACACTAGCTCCTTGTGTCAGATCAAAACAGAAGATAAAAGCCAAGTCAGTTTAGTGCTGATATTATAGAGACTGTGATAGTCAGTGATGGAAGTTGGACAGTGCCTTTAGACCCCTGCAGAACCTGGCACTGTGACTGCTAGCTCTAGTAAAAAGGTACTTCTGAGGAGATTCCACAGAAAAAAATATGTTTTCTTTCAGTGTGCATAAGGTGACTTCAGCAAACAGCTTGGGAGGGAATAATGCCAACCCCCAAGGTGAATGTGCCATGCTATGTGAAATACTAGCTGTGAGGAGGAGGACAAAAAGGTGCTGGAGTTATCTAATAAGATAAGTATATTCCAGAGATGCTGACCATATCCTGCCATTGCATCAGGCACTAGTATGGCCACATCTGTAGCAGCATATACCATTTTGGAAGTTATACAAAAGTAAAGAACGTAACCTTGACAGAAAACATGCAACTCAGAGGTACCAAAATGGCGAGCAGAAGCTTGTGTATGTACATAAATTTACTCAGACATCCATCCATACTCCCCTTTCCACATATTTTTGCACACTGGGTCAGGGTGTCAATTCTACAGTAACAATCTAGAATCAATGTCCACACCACTCACTGGGTATTCTACCTTGGTGTACATACTATACATGTGTGTGTACATCCGAATTAAAAAATACATATATGTATGTATATGTGTGGTTCATTTTACTGAACTGTAATTCTGGTGTGCTTGTTTTTTTTGTTTTTTTTTTTTTAACAGTTTATTGAATATTCGTTTTCTTGACAGAGTCAGGTGGGTTGGTGTTAGGAACAGTATTGATTGTGCAAGCGTTTGCAGGTTAGGGTTAGAATAAGGGTAGGCAAGGAGACAGCACTTTAAGCATGCGCATGTTATATGAATCCTTTTGTTTAAGTGTAGTGGTACTTACTGGTAGGGAAAGCATTTTTTGAAGGTAAGGTTGGGGTAGCACAACAGTGATGTAGGTGGACTGAGGAAATTATACAGTGCAGGTCTTCTGATGGACTTCACACTTGTTCAAGATACAGCCAAAGGAAAGGAAACAACAGGAACATATACACAAACATACCTATATCTCTATATCTCTATCCACACACACAAACACACAGTGAATGCCTCCAAGGTGAAACAATCTCATTATCCAGAGATTAACAGCAGCCTTAGCCAGGTACAAATGATGGAATAAAGAACTCTAAATGTATTAAAGAAGCTACAGAAATCAATATATTACATTTGTTAATCTTGAATGTCCAAATGAGAAATTGTATTTTCATTAGAGTCCTGTGGATAAAAGTTCCAGTACAGTCCCAATTACATGTCATAAAAAGCTGAAACCATTATAGAATATACAGGTACGAGCATATATGTAAAGCAGCCATGCAATAAATTAAAAATTGTATCTACATAATTAATTTTAAAAGGTTATGGATAGCACAGTTACAGCTGTGCCCACTAAGAGTTGTCCGTGAACAAAAATTAAAATAAATACTGAAGATTTTTTCTGCATTAAGCAAATAAATGAATACAGCTGAGAATGCAGTAAAATGGCACCAGCAGAGCCAATGCATAACTGTTATTTATACGAAGCTATAAGAAATGTTAAAATAAATGAGAGAAAATAAAAACATGGCTACAATTATTAGTGTTTTGTAGGTGTTTAAGGCTCCAACTTCTTTCTCTGAGATATAACAGTTGCAAAGGAGTTTATTCCAACACTTGTCAAAGGAAACAAACTCCCAGGATGACCATATGTGTTCCTGATTTTAGGGACATATCAGCTTCTCTACAGATGCCCTTAAAAACACACACACTGACACAGTTTGCTTCCATGTTATAGTCTCTCACAAGGAAAGGCAATTTGGACTGTAAGTTATGGTCAATACATAGCTGTATTAGTAACACTTGATAAAGCATTTCAGTGTATGTCTTCACGAAAGAACAACAGAAGGTCTTCCCATGATGATCAGCTATGAATTGGGCAATTCTGTTGCATGCTTGCTCATCGTTTCATCCTCCCTGTGCCAAACAGCTAGGAACATATGTGTACATCTTGCTTTACCCTATTATCTCCAGCAGCCTGAAATTGCAAAAGTGGTGCTTCCTTCACTTCTGTATAAATACCAATGCAGGCCTGCACAAGAAGTGCACTTGTATAGGTTAAGTGTATGGGTCCTTTTTGTGTCCAGGGTTGGTGCATAAATTCAGTTTTTTTCTTGCCTATAACAAAGTCAATACCAATAATCTCCAAATAAAGCAAAAGTTTATGTAGTTTAAACCATACAACAAAAGTTTTATTCATGCTCAAGTAACATGCAGAGATTGATGGGTAGAAAAGTGTCATTCAGCTGAGCATTTACAGGGCAAAAATGGGTTTCTTTAACTTAACTTAATAAATAGGAAACTCTTGACTGCTTTCTGTTAGCATAACTGATAAGAAAACAAAACACAGCCAATCTATAATTTGCATCCCCAAGTTTAGAAAATATTTTTTTTCAATGGTTGTAAGACTTACAAAGTCATTGCAATTCTCATGCATTGGTGGTTCAGTG
Source organism: Protopterus annectens (assembly GCF_019279795.1). Taxonomy (NCBI): domain Eukaryota; kingdom Metazoa; phylum Chordata; order Ceratodontiformes; family Protopteridae; genus Protopterus; species Protopterus annectens. The sequence continues at coordinate 998,638,700 of NC_056728.1, forward strand.
GTAGAATTCTCGCCTGCCACGCGGGAGGCCTGGGTTCGATTCCCGGCCAATGCAGCATTAGTTTTTTTTATTTTTTTTGTCTCTTCACTAGTAATAGTGGTTTGTATCCCTGCCTGTCACACAGGAGACGGGGCTTGATTACCTTCTGAAAGAAGTGTCTTTTTTGTAGCACTAGCATTATTGTGGTGAGCATAACTGTCTTAGAAACATTTGGATCAGGTTAGATTACTGGCTTATGCAAGAGGAATGGACATTTAGACAATCAACATGAACATGCCAACAACTTAACAGCTCTCTCATGTTCTCATGTACAAACTAAAAAAAAAAAAAAAAAAAAAAATTAAAAGTATTCTGACTCCATTTTGAATTCAGGAAACAGGAAAGTAGATTTAGATTTATTCTTCTGCACTTAGTCACCTAGTTATTTGTATAATTTCTGAGTGCTTTCTATCATTTGTTTTCTGCATTTTTATTGTGTTTTCTCTGAAGTTGTAAGTTACAGCTATTAGTTGAAGTTGTTTTACGATTTAGACTGTATTTCAAGTGACTTCTTTGCTGAGCTTAGCTATATAAATCAATTTTGACTGGTTTCCGTCTTTTTTCTGCATTTTACTGTGTTTTCTCTATATTTGAAGTTACAGTTATTAAATGAAATTGAAATGTATGCAACCTGTTAAAAGCGGTTTCTCTGCTGTGCCTAGCTGGTTACATCAGTTTTAAGTTGTCACGTTTCTGCACTGTTCTACGTTTTACTGTTCTCCAAAGAAATTACAGCTACTAATTTAAGTCATTTTACAGTTTTCACTGCATTCTAAGTGGTTTCATTGCAGTGCTTAGCTATTTACATCAGTTTTGAGCAGCTTCAGTCTTTTTTTTTTGCACTTTTACCATTCTCAATTACTAGCTGTAATTTCAAAGTCAGAGAAGTCATTTTTTACAGTTTGCACTGCATTTCAAGTGGTTTCTAACTTGTACTTGGCTATTTAAATTACTTGTGTGTGGTTGCTGTCACTTTTCTGTACTTTCACTGTCTTCTCTCAATTTTAAATTATAAATTCAAATAATTTTAGAGTTGCATTTCAAGTGCTTTCTGTGCAATTACATTAATTAGTCGCTGCATTTGCTGTGTTTTAGTCAATTTTCAGAGTTACAGGAAAAGTACAGTTGTGTACACTTACCATAAATGTAGATGTTCGAGTGTATTCACTGTTGCAGTCATTAAATTTGGGTAATCTGCTGGCAGGTTGCCCTCAGTCGGCCTGATTAACAAAGTCTTGGGTCCTGCGTCGGTTGCTGTCCCTTCTTCCATGACGTCAGGTCGTCAGGGGTATAAAACATGCAGCTAACGCCATTACATCAGTTTTTCTTGCCCCAGATGTCAGGTGCCCCCCAAATGGGGAGCAAAATATATAGGTTCATAGGTTCATAGGTTCATACTAGGCTATCTGCCCAAGGGCATTTATAAGCCTAGCCCATAGTCATGTGGCTTTCGCCACCCCTTTAGTTTGAATAAAAACTATGCCTATCATTTTTCTGTGCCTCTGTCAAGCAGTGACACTGAAGTAATCCCTGGGGTATATCTGCGATCTCCCATCCATTGGTCAAGATTCCTCTTGAACAAGGCCAGCGAGGTGCTCTGCCTCACATGTACCGGGATTTTGTTCCACAGCATAGGGAGTCTCTGGGTGATGAATCTGTCCCTCCAGCATGTTCTATTTATAACTATGTCAAGGTTTAAGTCTCACGCCCTTGTGGTTCTGAGGGATCTAGATTTTTTGAGGTGAAGCATATTCATCAAATCTGGGTTTGACATGGCCTTATATGTCAGGCACAGGTCACCTCTCAGCAAGCGGTATGAGACTGAATAGAGCTGGAGTTCTTTCAGTCGGGCAGCATAAGACATATTTTTGAGACCCTTTATCCTTTTGGTGAGGAACTTTTGGGGCCTTTCAAGCTGCAGCAGGTGTCTGGTCAGATACATTCGAACGGGCATTGTACTCAATCATAGGTCTAATGAGTGATGAGTACAGGGGACGATGACCTCCCTTGATCTAGATGTGAATCCCTTCATGATCAGGTGGGCGATATAGAAGGTTTTCCTAACTACTTTAGCAACATGAGTGTCAAGCGAAGGCTACTGTCAACTTGGGTCCCCAGATCCCTGATGACTTTTTCTGTGCTCAGTGGATTGCCACCTATATGGTAGCTAGAGGTAACCTTGTTTTTCCCGAAGGGTATGACTATGCATTTTTGGCGTTTAACTTCAGGCCATGGCTCTGGCACCAGTTATCCGTTTCTGTGAGGCCCTTCTGGAGGATATCTGTGTCAGATGTGTTTTCGACTATGGCCCAGTTAGCAGTCATCTGCAAACTTTGTCAGCCATAACCCTCCTGTGTTTGCTTGTACTTCAGAAAAGTAGATGCCGAACAAGAGTGGACCCAGGACTGAGCCCTGTGGGACACCACTTGTGACAGGCTTTGAGTCTGACATGGCTCCAGCAACTCTGACCCTGTGGGTTCTGTCACTTAGCCAGTTTGCAACCCATCTTGTGATGTATGGGTTTACATTCAAGCTGATGAGTTTTTCGATGATACCTGAGTGGGGTATTGTGTCGAAGGCCTTTGCCAGGTCGAGGTAGGCTGTATGGACTGCCTTTCCCTCATCGATGGCCTTGGTGACTGTCACGAAAAAGTCAACCAAGTTTAAGAGGCAGGATCTGCCTTTGACAAAGCCAAACTGGGTTGGATCCAAAGTCTGCAAGTTCCCTATGTCTTTATTTATGAGTTCCATTATGATCCTCTCCATGGCTTTGCAGATAAGGCTTGTCAAGCTAATGGGGCGGTAATTTCCAGGGTCTGTGGAGGCACCGCCCTTATGAAGTGGGACCACAGTCGCCGTCGCCACTCCTTGGGTGCGTATCCTGAGGTGAGGCTAAGATTAAACAGCTGTCCTAACTGTGGGTTTAATTCCTCGTTGAGTTCATGAAGCACACAGCCGGGGACACCATCCGGTCCCATGGATGTTGTGTTTTGAGCCTTAGTGAGGGCAGTTCTCACCTGGGCGTTGGAGATGTTTGGGGGGCTACAATCCTCTGGAATAGATATCTCTCCTTTTGGGGAGGAAGAGGGGGGGAAGTTTGCACTGAACCTGTCAGCCAGTATGTTAGCAATGTGTGTAGGTTCAGTAATTTTCACATCATTTTGAACTAATTCTGAGGATATCTGGGAGTTTCCTCCTAGGTTTCTAACATAGCTAAAGAAGGCCTTATGATTGTCTTTAGAGTCCTTGGCGATTTTTCTCTCAAAATTTGCCTTGGATGATTTTATGAGAGCTCTTAGGTTTTTGCTTATAATGATCAAAGGTGTCTTACCTTTCAAGGATTTTGCTCTATCTTGTAGTAGCTTCCTCCTTTTGTTGTAGAGCTTGTTTATGGCTGGGGTCCACCAGACTGGACGCTTGCCTTTGGTACAGAGAGTCTTAGTTTTGTTTGGGATTGCCTGATCCATGCAGTCCTGTAGGTGCTGGTAGAAGGCATTTGTAAGTGATTCAGCGGTTTGAGTAATGTTTACCACTGGCTCAGGGGCCTTAACGGAGACCACACTAGTTTTTAGAAGTGTGAAATCGGCTTTTGAGAAGTTTTTCACTGTGGTCTTTTTTGTTTCAGGTGGGCGGGATGAGGACCTCCAGCGAGATTAGTTTATGATCTGATCTCACCAGTGAGGGGTATACTTCCGGTGTTGAACATTTTGATCCCATGTTCGTGATGATGAGATCAAGTATGTTTTCTCCTCTTGTGGGGATGGTGACTAGTTGTTCCATGGCATTTGAGTTTATGAACTCCAGGAATCTTTGGGTTAGAGTGTTCGGGCTTGAGTAGTGTTCCCAGTCTATATTAGGGTAGTTGAAGTCACCTAGTATGATGGTGTTTGGAGATACATTTATCCCCTCCAATGTTTTCAGGAAGGCCATGTGAGGTTCCTGAGTTTGAGAGGGTGGCCTATAACATGCTACAAATTGCAGAGCAGTCTTGCCTATGGTTAATTGCACCTGGATGGTCTCCGATGCATCGTGCGTTGCCACCAACCTTGAGGTGTGGGTGTCCTTTATGAATATGGACACCCCCCCTCCTTTCTTGGTGTTGTCCAGATTTTGGGGCGGAGCATGATATGAGGTGAAACCTGTTAGTGCTGGTGTGCTCTCAGGAGCCTTGAACCAGGTTTCTGTCACAGCACAGACATCGATGTTCTCCATATTGAGAAGGGCCTCGAGTACGTGCATCTTGAGAGTGAGACTTCTGGCAATGAGCAGCATTACCCTTAGTTTTTTTCCTTTTTGGTGTTCTAGGGTGGTAGGTTTAGAATTTGAGCCTTGCCTAAAAAAGGCACTATGGGGGTGGCAAGAGCCTTTGCCAATATCCGGAAGCCCAGGGGTGACAGGTGCAAGCCGTCCCTTGTGAAGCAGCGTGGCTTGTCCAGCATGTCATCCCAGGCAGACAGACATTGGATCCCCTTTGAATGACACCAGAATTTAAGCCAATTATTAAAGCTGATCATCTTATCACTGTATTGTGGCATCATTCTAGGTGAAGGTAGGATACTGCTCAAGGTCAGGGTCATACCTGCCTGGGCTACATAATCAGAGAGCTCCTCGATGTCCCTTTTCATGTAGTCCAAGGAGGTGCGTCTCAGGTCGTTGACACCAGCGTGGACAATGACTGAGTCATACTTGTACCTGCTGTTGAGAGACCTGAGTGCTTGCGTTATGTGGCGGATTCTAGCGCCCGACAGGCAGCTTACTGTGACCTTCTCCTTACTCAGTCTGGTGAGCGGGGCGTCAGTGTGTCTGACTATGGAATCACCAATGACAAGTGTGTCTGGCATTTTGTTTGGCCTTAAGGGCTGTGACTGTTTGACACTCTGACTGTGTGGTCTATGTGTTGCATGTGTTGGGTCGTGAGGTGGTAGTTGTTTGGGTGTCTGCTTTGGTGGCCTCTGCTGTTTTGGTAAATTTTGATCAGAGCCTCCGAGTATGTCTTTGTGTGAGTATGTGTATGATTTGAAGTTGTGATGGTACCATGTGTGACTGGGTATGTATTGTGTGTGGTTACCTTCTCCTCCTGTCTGGTCTTGCCAGTCCTATGTTGAGAGAGCTCAGCCTCCAGTTTGGCCGTATAGTTGCATCTCTCGCATGTATTTGTGTTTTGTGGGAGGAGGAGAGGATTGTCTGTGTACATGAGGCAATTGTAACATTGCCTCAATATTCCCAGGTTCACCAGTTGAGCTGGAGAGGACACTAGCAACTGATCCCTCGACATACTAGAAGTAGTAGATAAAGAGACTTTCAAAGGACTCCGGGGAAGTGGGTTTTAGGCTGGTGGGGTACTATCTATAATAAGAGTGCTTTATCAAGGTGCAAGTACTGTAGGAGTAAGTGCTAGGCTTTACAGACAGAGAATAGTCTACTTGGGAATCAAGTAGAGATGAACTTTTCAGTTATAGGATATGCTGGTTAGATCAGCAGTACAGCTCGAGGAAGGTAGTTCTAAGGGAAAATTTGAAGAGTGGAATTTAGATGGCCGAATAGTTAACCTTGTTTAACCGCCGCTGCTCTTGTGTGCAACAGTGGCAACTCCGTGCTAACGCGCGTTTAGCGTGTTTTATAGCAGGGGGCTGAAGGGAGCTAGGAATTGGCCCAGAGCGACCAATGGACTACTAGTTTCTGGCTGAAACTTCACCAAATCGGACAGAAAGGCCGCTCAGTGCCTCCCACTCCCACTGGTAAGCAAAGAAACTTCCCTCCTCCCTAATAAGGCAATGGATCAGTAACAGGAACTATAAACAAAGCCCAGGGATCAGCAACTCTGAAACTGGACTACTCTAGTTCAGTAAGGCGAGAAAACAAGAGATTTTTGTTTTATTACAGAGATAAGGAAAAACAGACAGTAAATGCTATAAATGCTGTAAATCGGCTAGCGCACTTTAGTGTGAAGCCTACAGAAACAATTTGCAACAATTAGTAACTTAAAGTGCAATAAACAGTGTAAAATGCAGAAATCACTTAAAGTAGCAGTAAAACAGGCGAAATGCAGTCGCTAGCTTAATAACAGTGGGAAAGCCACAAAAATACTTATATCTGGTAGAAAGTCACTCTTTTAGCTCTCTGCTGCTTGGATCACTCTGCAGGCCACCACGAGGATCTGTGCTGAGTTGGTACAAGCTGGAAAACGCGTGTTTAGCGTGTTTTATAGCAGGGGGCTGAAAAGAGCTAGGAATTGGCCCAAAGCGACCAATGGACTACTAGTTTCTGGCTGAAACTTCACCAAATCGGGCAAAAATGCTGCTCAGTGCTTTCCACTCCCACTGGTAAGCAAAGAAACTTCCCTCCTTCCTAATAAGGCAATGGATCAGTAACAGGAACTAAAAACAAAGCCCAGGGATCAGCAACTCTGAAACTGGACTACTCTAGTTCAGTAAGGTGGGAAAACAAGAGATTTTTTTTTTTTTTTTTTTTACAGAGACAAAGTAAAAAACAGACAGTAAATGCTATAAATGCTTTTAAGCGGCTAGCACACTTGAGTGTGTTAGCCTACAGGTAAAATTAAGCAACAAATAACTTTTTAAGAGTGCAAAACAGTTAATCAACACAAAAACAGTTTAAATAGAATGCAGAGCTGTATAAACAGGCTAAGATGCAGTCGCTAAGCAGTAAATATTCAAAAAGCCAGAACAAAATACTTAAATCAGTTATAGCAAATACAGTTATAACAAATGCTCTGAAATATACTGTATATTTCCAATATGTTTGAGAAGGACAGTCAGAACACAAGAAGGTTCAGGCGAAAAAGAAAAAAAAAGTTTTGTTACTTTTTGAAGAGGGAAAAAGGAGGAACAGAAGGCCTTATCAAATGTTCTCTCTGTATTAAGAAGAATGAGCTAATGACACTAGATTGGGAGGTGTGTCACAGTAGGGGCGGGCAACTGCAAAGCCACACTACAGAGTCAAATGAAATTTTTTAAACAGATAAGGATTTGTGAAGATTCTGAATAGACAAAGTGCTTTATATATATTAAATTATAAAAACAGTAATCTGTAAAAATAATCAAAATATACTTATATTTTGTAGCTCAGTTGCGGTCAAAAATATGTTATTAAAAACACAAAAATATACCTCCAAACAAAAGCAAATACACCAAAAAGGCTTTTAAGCATAGTAAAAGAAAGTAGAGGTATAGTAAGAGAAAAACAGGGGGCTGGAGGGAGGGTAACCAGGACTGCAACAGTGAATACACTCAACATTTATGGTAAGTGTACACAACTGTACTATGTTCTTTGTGTTTCACTGTTGCAGTCATTACATTTGCGTAGATTCCCAAAGCTATGGTTGGGAGGATGGATTTATACAGCATTAGGGACAGCTAAAAGGCTCTGCAAAACAACAGTGGCAAAGCCAGCTCTGGATTTAGAGAAAATTGGTAAGTGATAATGCTTGGTGAAAGTATGAACTGAACCCCAGGTAGCAGCTTCTAGAATATCCCTGGTAGATACACCTCTGACAAAGGCTGTAGAAGTAGATGCAGCCCTGGTGGAATGAGATCTGATCCCCTGGGGGATATGTTTTCCATGGTGCTTATAGCAGAAATGAATACTATGGCTTATCCATTTAGAAATGGTTTGTTTTGAAACAGCCTTCCCCTCTGCTCCTGCAGCAAATGCTACCAGCAGTTATTCAGATTTTCTTTGAGATTTAGTCCTGTCCAAGTAAAATCTAAGCTGTCAGTGTACATCCAATGAATGCAGAATCCGCTCCCCCTTGTTTTGTGGATTGGGAAAGTTGGCAAATGAATGGACTGATTAAGAGCCATACTGGATACCACCTTGGGCATGAAGGATGGATTGGTCCTGAGTGCCACCCTGCCTGCATGAAAGATGATGAAAGGCTCCACTGCCATAAGGGCCTGTAATTCAGATATCCTTCTAGCTGAAGTGATTGCTAAAAGGAAGGCTGTTTTCCAGGAAAGAAATTTTAAGTCTGCAGTAGCAGCTGGCTCGAAAGGAGGTAAAGTGAGTTTCTCCAATACAAAGCTAAGGTCCCCAGGCAGGGGTTGGAGCTCTCCTGGGTGGTCTCAAGTTTTTGGCCCCTCTGAGATACTGCTTTAGCAGAGGATGAGAGAAGAGGGGGGGTTCTGTGTTGTAATGAGCTGAAATGGCTGAGGCATGGATTTTTATGGAAGAAAAAGACAGGCCCTTGTGAAGCATCTCAGTTAAGTATTGCAAAATCAGAGGTAAATTGGGTGCTGCTGTGCTCATCCCTTGAGCTTGATTCCAGGCACAGAATCTTTTCCATTTGTCAGCATAAGAATTTCTAGTACTAGGTCTTCTTGCCTCCAAAATGACATCCATCACAGGTTTGCTGAGGGATGCTAAGGGGGAATTTAAATGATTAGCCAAGCTGCAGGATTCAATGTTTGGAGCGGAGGGTGTAGAATTTGGTTCTCCTGCTGAGACAGTAAGAAAGGTGTCTGAGGCAGGTGCCATGGAGAGATTTGTGACACACTGCGCAGGAGTGGGTACCAGTGTTAGCGAGGCCAGTCTGGAGCAATCAAAATCATTTTTGGTTTGTCCTGTTTGACTTTTAGTAGAACTTTGGAGAGCAGAGGCAGAGGGGGAAAGGCATAGACTGATAGGTTTTTCCAGCTGAAGGAGAGAGCATCCACTTTCCAGGCTTTTTTGTGAGGAGTTCTTGTACAAAATTTGTCCAACTGTTAGTTCTGGGGTGAGGCAAAAAGATCTATGTCTGCGTGTCAACATGTTGAAAATCCGTGGTTCCAGTTTCCATTCATGTGGGGCCATGAGATTTCTGCTTAATTCTTCTGCCTGAATATTCAGCTTTCCTGGCAGGAATTGAGCTTGTAGTTGTACTTGGTAGCTCAAGGCCGTGTTCCACAATGCCATGGCTAGTCTGCAGAGGGGGTAGGAATGTGTACTCCCCTGCTTGTTTATGTACCACATAACCATGGTGTTGGACATCTTTATCAGTAATTGTCCTGGATGAAGGTAGTCCTTGAAGGCTGTCAGTGCATTCTGTACAGCTAGCATTTCTTTTTGAATGACATGAAGGTGCATTTGATTTGGTCTCCATTTGCCCCGAATGCACTTCCCTGCCTGATGAGCTCGCGATGCATAGTCTGATGTGTCTGTCGTTAGGGTTTGGGTGGCAGGGGGTGGTGTGAATGGCAGTCCCTTGATTTGGTGACAGGCCTCTGCCCACCATAGGAACTCTAGGTGCAGGCAAGGTATGATAGGAATCATTGTTTCCAGGCTATGACAACGTTGACTCCATAAACTTTTTAAGTACCACTGAAGTTTCCTCATATGCAGTCTTGCATATGGAATTAGAAGAATGAAGGAGGCCATGAACCCCAAGGCTTGCAGTATTTGCCTTGCAGATAGCAGAGTTTTTGTGGCCACCTGTTTGAAGTAAGTCACCAAATGAATTTGCTTTTCTGGCGTAAGGAAAGCCATCTGGGCAGTTGTATTCAAGCTTGCACCCAGGAATGTAATTTTTTGAGAGGGTAACAGCTGAGATTTCTTTTCGTTTATGGTGTACCCTAGACAGGTTAGAAGTCTTTTTACAAACGCCAGTTGTTTTAGAAGAATGGCCTGGTTTTCTGCCTGAATTAGACAAACGTCCAGGTATGGATATATTTGAATATTTCTTTGCCTGCAAAATGCAACTACTGGAGCCAGGCACTTTGTGAATACCCTGGGCGAAGTAGACACACCAAAGGGCAGTGCAGAGAACTGATAATGCAAGTAGCCTGCTTTGAAGCGTAGGTATCTTCTGCAAGATTCCCTGATTGGGATATGCAGGTAAGGCTCTTTTAAATCTAGAGTTGCCAACCAGGCATCCTTGCCTAGCATAGGAAGTAACTGGTGAAGAGTCAGCATCTTGAATTTTGGAATGTCCAGAAAGGTGTTTAGAGTAGACAGGTCCAGAATTGGACGCCATGATTTGTCTTTTCTGGGTACCAGGAAAAGCCTGGAATAGAAACCTTGTCCCTTTTCCTCTTCTGGTACCGGGTGAATAGCCCCCATGTTTAGGAGGGAAAGTACTTGTTTCTAAGCCTCTGCCCACTGATTTGGGGCAGGTCTGGCCACCCATTTGGAGTTTGCAACGTGTGGAAATGAAATCTGTATCCCTGGAACACTATATTTAAAACCCATTTGTCCTGGGTTATAAGTTGCCAGTTACTTGAATGAACAGCCAGTTTTCCCCCCAAAGGGGCGGCTAAGAGATAAGTGCTTGGTAATTTCAAAGGGAAGTCATTGAGACTGTTTACCATAGGGTGGTGCCTTGTTGTTTCCAGATTTTGAAGTGGAAGCACCCCATTGCTTAGCTCTGAAAGTCCTTTGGGACTGAAACCTGGTGCTTTTGGAATGTCTGGGTTTGGCTTGAATGGCTCTGGAAGGAGCTGGAAAGGACCAGTTCTTAGTAGGCCAGTGCCTACTAAATCTTGGAGGTTGTACCTGTAAGAAATCTTTCACAGTTTGCATAGATTTAGCTTTATCTTCCATCTTTTTTAGAACTTCTTCAGCCTTATTGCCAAACAGACGGTCATGCTGCAAAGGAGCATCCAACAGTTTTGCTTTAACATGATCAGGCAGAGATTGCTCCTTAAGCCAAGCATGTCTTTTAAGCACAGACCCAGTAACAGCAGCCCTGCAAGAGGCCTCCAAATAATCAAAACCACATTGCAAAGTATGTTTTCCAACTTGTTCAGCTGAATGCAATAAATCCTGTAAATCCTTATTTTCCACACAGTCAGAAATCATCATTTTCTGTTTAAGCAGTCCCATGATATACTGTTGATATTTTAGCATATGGAAATGACAGTTTAAAGCCCTGATTGCCAGGGGTGCAAAAGTATAAACCTTTTTACCCCATCTATCCAGCACCCTGGAATCTCTATCAGAAGGGGTAGGATTTTTTGCACTAGAAGCCTTAATGCCCTTGGGCCCCTGAGAAATGGTTTCAGGGTCCGCAACAGGATTTTTGAAAAGGAATTTGTGGGACTCAGGAACCCTGTAGTATCTGTCTGGTTTACTAGGGGCCAGAGGCAGGGAATCAGGGGACATACTGGATTCCAAAAACACAATCAACAATGTCTAGTACAGGAGATATAGTCAAAGACCTATGCTGGGAAAGAAGAAGGAAATCCCTAAGTCTCTTTTTGGATTCATAAAAATTCTGACTTTCCCAGTGGAAATGCTCCCTTAATGTATGTAAAGTTTCCCCAAAAGAAAAATCCTCAGGGGGAGAAGCAGAGGGAATGGAATCCTCTGCATCAGAGTCCTCATAAGTAGGTATGGACAAATCCAGGTCATTAGAAGAGTCAGAAGAAACAGAGTCCTGTTCAGAAGATTCATAGTCAAGTTCAGCCCTAGACCTCTTGGGGGGGGGGGGGTTGACTACCCCTTATTAGAGTAATTAAAGCTTCAGCCAGTTTGATTATTTGTTTTTTAGGCATAGGGACCTGAACATGTGGCCTGGGCGTCATTTCTTTAGAAATAGATTGAGATTTAGGCCTTAGTATTGAAGGTGGAGTCTGTTTAATATGCAACTCTGTAGGCCTGAACACACCCTCAGAAGCCGTGCCTGCACAGCGGCTCTGGACCCATCCAAGGTAGAGACATCCGCGGGTTCCATAGGTGAAGCATCTTGCGGCATACCGGACTCTGAATGGGTCTCAGTAGAGGCCTGCGAATCAGAAGTAGCGGGTATCAGGGGCTGCGAAAGCACCTCACTGAGTACCGGCGAACTGGCGACTGGCTTAGGGGAAGTGTCGTCGGCAGTTTTGGACGTCAATGGCCTGTCTCTGTCTTTTTCTTAGTGTTTTTTCAATATTCCGGTAGTCGGATGGCTAACCAACATAATTTCTGGATAATTAAACAGACAACCAAAATATTTAGAATCAAAAATGTACCGACGACGGATAGTGCGCTGATTAAATAAAGCACAAAACTGACAGCAAGGTACATCGTGGTCAGGGCCTAGGCAAGGAATCCAGTACAAATGAAAATCCTTATGAAGTATTTGCTTCCCACAAGTAATACAATTATTAACTTAGTTTGTCTGCCTGAATTTACTGACATCGGTAAGGAGCAAGAAAAAGTTTCCCCAACTGGGTACTTAGCTTTTAGTTGAAGACTTTGGATCTGAAAAACGAAAACAAAAATTTCAGGAGTCGGCCGACCGGCACTTGTGAACTGCTTCTGCTTCGGGCACCGTGTGGCAAGAAAGACTGATGTAATGGCGTCGTCTGCATGTTTTATACTCCTGACAACCTGACGTCATGGAAGAGGGGACAGCAACTGACGCAGGACCCAAGACTTTACAATCAGGCCGACCGAGGGCAACCTGCCAGCAGATTACCCAAATGTAATAACTGCAACAGTGAAATATGAAGAACATCAGTTTTTGGCCAGGTGTGAGCATCATCTAGAGCTCGTAGTGGCAATCCTACAGGGAGATTTTCCCAGAAATGCAGCAGTTAACCAAACACTACTGGTTAGAGCTTTATCAGTTCAGTTCCTCTGTTGACCGTTTATTGTTCCTGTTAATTTTATATTGGGCAGAGCAGTACTTTACTGCAGCAGGGCTGAAATGTACACTCCATACGTTCTAGTTCAGTTTTCCTAATATAACTTATCTAAACCCTTTCAGTGAACAGGCTGTTGCTACACAGAGATACAACAAGCTGCATGTAGCTGCTTGACACAGAGCTGAGCATCTAGTGCCCAACAAATACCTTGTAGCAACCCTTGCTACAGCTGCTACAAGTAAGCTCAACACTACTGTTATGCAAGGTTCCAAATTTGCTCTCATTATAAATCACATTTAAACACAAAATTACTTATTTGCCTAAACAGACTTTCACACAATCTCAATAGACTGTACATCTCATTTTATTTAAGCTCTATAAATAGAATACACTGGAAAAAAATGGAAAGTCAGTCTACTTTTATCTCCTCTGTTGCCAGACTCACAAGTATCAAACAATGCGACTGCCTTATGCTCACAGATTAAACTCATACACAACACAAATAGTTCTATTGTGAGAGGTGCAAATATTTGAGATAAGGAATCCTCATCTTCACAAAAAACACCGATTGTAAGCATTACACTCACACACCACGTACTGTGCACGCATTACTGACACATTACACTAACACACCACGTGTTGTGCACCCATTCCTGACACATTATATAATGACATATGCTGATGGTATAAAGAAATACTTACTTAAGAATTAAGTTTTAGCAAAACTCCAACTCAAGCACTGCATCACATTATCTTTAACAAAAGAATCATCATGTGTCAAAAGGGCCTCAACTCCAGTACAAAATTACTCCACAAAACAAAAATGCTTTAATGATTGGAGACTCCACAACGAGACACATTCCTCTCTCACTTGGCTGGACAAGGTGACAGTGGCTCTGTCTTTTAGGTGCTAGGATCTCAGAAATCCCAAGGGCATGTAGGATCTTGTAATTACAACATGGTAGTGGTGCCTGTGGGGGTGAATTGACTTTGAGCAAAAAGCCGAGGAGATGCAGAGACATTTCTAAACTTTCTATCCATGTGTCAAGTGCAGACAAGACCCTAATTACTGAGAAGAATCCTGCTCAGTGAATGATGCCTAGGTACAAAGAAAAGAGAACTGGCTTCAAACAACTGGATAATTAACTGTTGTCATTCTAGAGGGATCCAGTGTGAGTAGGCATGGAACAAGATGCTTGACAGTTCCTGTGTGATTTACAAGGATGGTCTGCTTCTCTCAAAGACTTGCAAATATTGGCTAAAACCCTTGCTGCCCCAATTGTTTATTAACTGAACTTTGCCTAAAAAAGACTTTCTGATGTAGCAAACTTCATCAAATATCTAAACAGGAACAAACTAAGGTGGCTCTGGCTCAATGCCAGAAGTCTTAACAAGGTGCTCAACCTTGAGGTACTGCTGCAAATGGAAGGCATCCATATATGCGTAATCACTGAACAAGTTTTAAATGCCCAGAAAGCTCACTCCATACCAGAGTTCAGCCCCTACCACACCTTCATACCCAATGGCAACTGCGGTGGTGGTGGTGGCGGTGTCTACATTTGTCAGATACCATATAACCACTATACAGATTCCCAGAGACGCACAAATTAAACACATCAAGCTCAAAATTGCACTAAACAAAAATCAACCATTAGTTTATTGTCTGTTACAGGACACCTTCTATGACCCTGGAAGTTCAGGTTAAGTTCACAAACATCATGGATTAATTCCCTATAAATAAGATCATTTTGACAGACTAACTACCCAGCAGTTGAATGCATAAATTTCAAGTATTTTAATTAAGTATTTGACTAAGAATTAAAAAAAAATTAGATCTATAGAGGTAGCCCATAAACTCAAGTGGACATCTGAAGTCAAGGACAATTACAAGTCCTCCTTTGCAGTTATGTTATAAAACCAGGAAACACTTGTACAGAACTCGTATTACATGGCAAAACCTAATCAGACCCAGTGAACTTTGACAATACAGTAGCAAGCCCTACAATCTCCATCTCTCTCAGTCCACCCCCATCCCCCCAATCACCACCACAGAGCATGTAATGAAAGTGCTATACGAGACTAAGAACACTTCCTCTATAGGACCAGATAACTTACCAAGCTGTTTGTTAAACAGTACTAAACAGGCCCTGGTAGAACCTATCTGTATGTTATTTAATCTGACCGTGGTTATGGGCTCAGTTCCAAAAGTATTATGTATAGCACTAGAGATGCCACTTCATAAAAGTGGTCCTGCCACTTGACCCCAGAAACTACAGACCCATCAGCCTGACGACTCTCATTTGTAAGGCCATGGAGCACATTATAGCAGGCTTGATTAACGTAGACACTAAAAATCTCATTGGGCTAGATGTGCAGTAATTTGGTTTTGTAAAAGGTAGATCCTGTCTAATGAATCAGGTAAACTTTAAATGTCAGCTTGTGTTGCCCTTTTCAATCACTGTACATGTAGCCTTCCTTGATTTTGCACAGTCATTTGACACCATCAACAATGCCTAATGCAAAGTTCTTTTCAGCACTAGAAGCAACAACCAATTCTGACAGATAAAGCTAGAAACCTCCAAACAGTGTACACTAAATATGCATGGAGTCGCATATTCCTCAGAATTCTCTTTGGTATTTTACCAACACAAGTAAAGTACTAGAGAGTTAATGGACAGGTAAATGAAGGCTTGGAAGATGCTATAAGAACAGATATTAATGTTGGGTCAGACAAAGAGAATGATACAACTATTTAAAAGATTAAAACAGCACAACTGTTAGTAAGGGAAAGGCAAATGTAAAAAAAAAAAAAAAGTGATGTGAATGAGGGACTGAAACCAGATACAGAAAAAGCCAGAGCAACTGTACTAATGTCCCAAAGCTAGAAGACAAGCATTACAGTGGCTTCTAGGAATGCTGCAATATTTCCGAGATAAATATGTTACAGCATGACAATGGAACATTGAAAATCCCAGTTACAGCTTTTCCAATGTTAAAATATGACAGTAAGCCAGCTCTGTTGCAAGTAGAAGCCAGTCATACTGGTACACGACCTATAATATTACAGGAGACTAGACCGGCTGGCTTGAGTCATTTAGAGATGTACAAAACACACATATTCTACGAACTACAATATTACAGAAGACTAGACCAGCTGGCTTGAATCATTTAGAGATGTACAAAACACACATATTCTAACAAAGTACAGCTGTGTAGTTTAACTTACCATAACAGTAGACATTCAAGTGATCACTGCCGCAGTAGCCTTAGATATATAGGTTGTATCCTGTCAAGGACATAAAAGCTGGCCAGCTTCTACGGCTTCGGGGCACCTTCCATGCACAGAAGATGTCAAGTAGCTCAAGCTGAGCTGACTAAAAGACAAGTTTGGGCATGAAGCACTTCAGAGCTTTACTGCAGTACTGAGAGGGTGGCTGAACCCTGAAAGGACAATACAAGGAACAATAAAAAAATGTCGACACCCTAGCATAAAAAAAACTCACCATAAAACAAGGGGATGGAGGGAAGGGGCAGCAGCTACTGCAGCAGTGATCATTTGAATATCTGCTGTTATGGTAAATTCAACTTACACAACTGTACTACTGTTCATCATATTAATCATTACTACAGTAGCCTTCGCTATATAGCTAGAATATCTTAGCTAACTACATTTGGGAGGTGGAAGGAGAGAAGCCCAGGAGCCCCTGGAGAATGGTCTTAGCAAAGCTTGATCCAGACGTACAGAAAGAATCAAGCTAATAGTGCTTTGTGAAAATATCTACAGAAGCCCAAGTTGTAGCTTCTAGAATACTTTTAGAATCCAACCTTTTACAAAAAGCCATAGATTAAGCGGAGGCCCTGGTAGAGTGGGCCTTGACCCTGCCTGGAAGAGTTGTCATGGTGAGTATAACAAAAGATAATAGCTTTAGACAACCATTTGGAAATAGTCCGTTTTGACACAGGTTGTCCCTACCTACTTCACAAGAAATGAACAACTGATCAGCAGATCTGAAAGATTTAGTTCTGTCAGGCTAGTACTGGAGTTGTCGGTCTGGTCTGTGGGCATTCAAAATGTGGAGTATCCTTTATCCCTCATTTTTAGATTCAGGTAAGAAAATAGGGAGATGGATATTATGGCTTAAAATAAACTTGGGATACCACTTTAAGCATAAAAGGATTAGTTCTCAAAGAAATCCTGACCCTACAGAAAACGAGATAGGGCTGACTCACCACAAGAGCTTGCAATACAGATACTAAAGTGACAGAGTAATCAGTAAAACTGTCTTTCATGTTAAGAAACTCAAGTCAGCCAGATTAGCTGTTTCAAATGGAGCAAGTGTTAACTTCTCTAACACAAATTAAGGTCCCAAGGAGGAGCCACTGTTGGTGGTCTCTTATGCAAAACCCCTTTCAAGAACATTTTGATATGAGACTGCATTGACAGAGGAGGATCCATGGGCAGACATGCTGAACTGGCCAATAAATATAACTTGATAGAGGAATAAGAAAGACCATAAGATAGTAACTCACACAAATACTGTAAAACCAGAGAATAACTACCCTTGAATGGGTGCTGGTTATGCTGTTGGCAGGAACTTGAAAACGTTTTCCAGGACTTTCTAGTAGCAGGATTTCCTGTCTCTGTTAGTACCGGTTGCACATCCTCAGTAAACAGGTGCCTAAAAGGAATCAAGATATCATTAGGTAGTCAACTGAAGATGATTGATGTCAGGGTGTATGAGCAGATCCAGTCTGTGAGGAAGCTTGTGGTAGTTGCCCCTTGCTATTTCCAAAAGAAGGAAGAACTATGGTTGCTTGGGCCAGAAAGGAGTCACCACAATGATCTTTGGGGGAGGGGGCCTTCTGAATCTTCAGAAGTACTTCAGAAGTACCCTGGAAATTACTTGAAAGGGTGGAAAAGCATACAGCAACATTCCTGTCCAAGGAAAAGAAATGCATCGGTCTTCCAGGCCTTCTTACGTAGAGTCCTGGAACAGAATCTTGCAAGTTGATTATTCAGAGAGGATGGAACAGAAGTCTGCTTGAGGAATTCCCCACAAATGGATCAACTCTAGGGAGACCTTCTAATAGAGTTTCCATTTGTGAGGGTCTGCCCTGGTCCTGCTCAGCTTGTCTGCCAAACAGTTTTGCACTGACAGAATGTAGGATGCCTGTGTAGTGAGAATGTGCAGTAAAAACTATATCCCAAGCTAACATGACTAGACTGCAAAGGGGGTATGACCTAGTTCTTCCTCGCTTGTTGATGTACCACATGATTGTGGCATTGTCTGCAACAACTTGAAGAGGTCCCAGGGACCAAAGATGGTTCAGAGTGTTGAGTGTCTTGATCAGGGTAAGCATCTCCTTGATATTTATGTGCTCTCCAAGCAAAGTCTAAACAACTGTAGTGACAGACTGCTTTGGAGCAGGGATGGAGAAGTGGAGACATTGATTTAGGGATGTCTATAGTATCCACCAAAAGATTTCTCTTCTGACAAACCACAGCACTGGGATTTGAAAATATAAAGGATGTTGATGCTGGGACCAAACAGATTTCAGACACCACTATCACTTTCTCATGTGGAATCTTGCCAGGGGTATCATCAGAAACATACCGCGTGACCTAAAATCTTGAGGTATTCCTCACAGTGACTAAGGTCTGAGTGGAAAAAAAACTTAGAAATAGTTCCAAATAAAGATCTATGCTTTTTGTGGCAGAAAAGCTCTTTGAATGGAGGTGTCCAGTTGACATCCCAGAAGCGAGTCAAGAAAGACTTGAATGTTCTCTTAGAATCTCAGCTTGTGTAAGAGAGCTCTCACCTAAGACCGAGGTTCCCAATGCTTCGATAAGGACTCTACAAAGATAAGCAAGTTGTATAATTAAGGAAAAACGTGGATACCCTGTAGCCTGCAATAAGCTATAGCTGGAGCCAGACCCTTTGTGAACATTTTTGGTGCAGTGGACAGGCAAAGGGTAAGGCAGAGAACTGATAAGGTTGTGTGTGTCTGGATCACATTAAGAAACCTCTGGCCTGCATGAATAGAGATGTGATAAGCATCTTTTAAGTCTAGTGTGAACAGGAAAATTGAAACAGGAAGAGTAAACAGGTTGTGAAGTGACATTTTGAATTTGGGCACTATAAAATAAGTATAGGAAAAAAGATCCAGAACTGGTCTCAAAGCATTTTTCCTTCTTTGGCACTAGGAACATTCTTGAATAAAACCCCTTCCCCACCTGGGAAGGAGGACTAGTTCTATAACTCCTTGGGACAGCATACAATAAAGAACAGGTGGAAAATAAACAGTCTGATCTGGACACCCCTTGCCATCTGTTTACCTGAATTTTGCTGAAACTGTTACTGTTTTTTTTTTTTTTTTGCCAAAATTGAATGAGATAAAAAAATCCCTTGGAAAATTTAGAAAAGGAAGGCTACAAAATCTTAGAGATTCCCTGGATCAGCTTGCTCCTTTCATCACACTTTTTGATCACCTCTGCAGCAGAGGGGCCAAACACAATCTCGACCCGAGGTAAATTTTAAATCTTATTTTCATCATCTGGGAGGTTCTGAGAATGCAGCCATGCAAACTTCCTCAAAGCAGTACCAGTGGCCATAGCCCTGGAAGTAGTATCGGAGTCGTACACAAGCTGCAATGAGTAGTGACCTATACACTAGAAGAAACCAAGTTATTTAAAGCAGATTTTTCCTCACAAGATAAAATGGCAGATAAAACATCCCATATACTTTCACAAATTGTCAGAAGAAACGTACAAGTCTGACTGTTCAAAATTCTGAACGATTTAAAATTCTGGAAATCAAAGTTGCAGAAGTATATACTTTTCTCCTCGTATCCATCAATAATTTTTCCATCCTTATCAGAAAGAGTAGGATTGGAATTAAGTGCTTAGCAGCAGTGGAATCAACTAAAGCTGCATCAGGTTTGGGAATAGTATATAAAAATTCAAAGACTTGTATATCTGATCTGCCTTTTTACGTGCAGCTGGCTGACTACCAGGAAAACTGCAGGACAGAACAGGAGGAATGGGTGTGGGTTCTGGAAAATCCTTCTGTAACAACACACAACATTTTCTGAGGGACTGAGAAACCTCAGTGCTCTCCCACTGAAAACACTGGCACATTCTAGCAATAATCTCAGAGAAACAGACCCCCCCCCACACACACACACAGGAAGAATTAGAAACTCAGCTCTCCAAAGAAAATTGAGGAGTAGATACATGCTTGGTTTTCGTTTTCTTTTTGACAAGAAAAATGGAGCCAGACATGTTACTAATGGCAGCAGCTGCTTCCACAGGGATAGGCACAGCGTTCTTACACAGCACGGAAATCTTCTCTGTTCCCTCTCCCAGGACTGACAAGAGTGGCTCTCCCTTATCCACTAAGGAGACCCCATCAACCTCAGAGAAGGTGGCTAACCCTCAGACATAGACACACCAGGGGGATCCGGGGTAAAAGACAAGTATAATGTAGCAAGCAGTTTGCTACAGTTTAAAAGTTTTTTTTTTAACTGAAATCTGAGTGCTGTAGTGCTCTGTGTAGAGTATAAACTGTAGCAACTTCTTGCTACATAGCAGAAATCAGTTTGTGACAATCTGGAGAAAAAAATGATTTTTTTTTTAAATTACTAAAATAGTGAGAAGAGAGGAAGATAGTTGACAGGGTGCAGGAGACTGGGTCCTGTCTCAAGAGTGAGGGGTATGTATCTGGTCACCTGATTGGTATGCTAGTAGATGGAGCTAATTTTATTTTGTTCGCTTGACCTGTTAGTGGCTGGGGTGGTTTAGATTGGATACTGTACTGCAGGAAGCCAAATTACTTTCTGCAACTTTGTATACAGAATTCTTTTTTGCTCTTCACTTGAAGAGCTGAGGGGGATGGGATGCAACTTTGTGGAACCACCACATGACACTAGTTGAACCAGTTACACCTCTGATATAAGGGATGCAACATATTTTATTATATTTACAGATACATTACATAACTTTAAAAATGGAACATATTAAATATGGGGCATACAGCTCTAATATAAATAAGATGGTTTAAGTGATGTGCATTTCATATTGTAAAACAGTTCTACATAGATCTCAGCCTAAAACAGTTATACAGAGACCTCAGCCTGAATGTGCACTTCAGTGAAATTTTAAAAATCACATCCTTTCTACGTTTCTCACTGGCCATCAAGAAAGAGATGAGCTGTGCTCGGGGCATAAGGTTCAAAGCTGACAAAATAAGAGCTTCCTATCAAGTGAAAAGAAAGATACTTTAAAGGATACAAGAATCACATCTCTGAACACTGCCAAGTGCAAAGAGACAGCAAAAGATATAATGCACTTGTCAAGAATGTCAACTCTAACAGAACAAGCACAGAGCTGTGGAACTTATGTTTTATACCATTACAACAATCTTAAAGAAAAAATGTTGGCATACTCAGTAGCATCTGAGGAGCAGAGCAGGCACAAATGTGTTCCAATTCAAAGAAGCCATGCATCTCAAAAAAAGGATAATTCCAATTTCATTGACATAATCCTGCTGACAAAAGACATAAAAGTGTGATTAGTGCATAAAAGTCTATAGTGTCCAGACAGGGAATATCTGATGCTGCCATACCAAAGAACGGTCTTCAATACAAAAGTGAGTTCAGATTTGTACTCCGTTGGGAATTCTAACATAGAAAATCCAGTCCACACGATCCATAATATAATGAACATGCACCGAGAACTAAAAAACATCTCATGAAAAAACAGCAGCAATAGCTATGGGGGCTATCATCTTTCAATTTTTTAAGTAAAGGAATGTTTCACTACAGGGCATAGGTCTCAACCTGCAAAGAGGCCAATGTGGAACACAGACCATTGTAATGTATGACAAACAGTCAAAATGTGGAACACCCCATTTTCGCGAAAAACATACCTTGACCATGTCCATGGCATTTCAACCAAAGTATATGTGAATGTGAATGCCACCTTTAAAATACTGTCCTCTTTCTACTATTGTGTGCTGACAGCCCTTTGTACTTTCCAGAATTCCATGCAAATAAAAGTCATGTACACTTTGTCTATGTGCCATGCTTCTCTGCCCATTTTTAGAGACATTTGAAAGGTATGCATGTATGATGAAAACCTGAAGTACAAAATAACTGGCATACAAACCACAGGCTTTATTTGAAATGAAGTTATTAAGATATTAATCATACCATCCTGAAGCTGTAAAACAAACTTTCCATACCTAAACCCTTTCCAAATGTAATCACAAACTGGGCACAGAGGAAATACAAGCCATTTGGTTGTGAGATGCAAGATTAAACATGGGGGGTGACTATAGGTGAAGCAGAATGCCAAGATAAAGCAGGAGCAAAAAGAAGGGGTGAGAAGCTGCTCACCATTTACAGGGTCACCCTGCATTAAATCTTTGTGACATACAGGCAGTGTAATGGAAATGCTGCTGCAGGCTTCTCTGCATTTTGACAGCCCTCGTTTTATTGTATTTGTGGTGCACCCCTCTCTCTTGTACCTCTTAAATTACAGAGCTTAGAAACTGGAACAATCATTTCACAGCAGCCTGTTAAAAATAAAAAATCATTTGTACTTAGTCACGCTCAACAGTAAGACTTGTTAAAATGCATTTCCCAGTCCCAGCATCCATATATTTTATACTCACCCTTGTTGAGGATTGGGAGGTACATTTAACACCCACATCTTTTACATTCCTTGACTCTAGCCCTACGTGTGGCTTTGTAATTTGAAATGCTACAGGTAGACGTGAAAGCACAACCTGATTACACAGATTCTGCTCAGATATTTGAAGAGGGCGTGTATTCACCAATTAAATGGCAAGATACAATTGCATCCCTCATGTTAATCACCAAGAACCTGGAACACCCAAAGATCACTCTTTGACCAAAAAAGCTATGCAGGCAAAAGCAAAGTGTTCAAAGAAGAAGCCGATCTTACTAAAGTGGGCTTTGATGACACTGCCTCTTCTCACATAGTTCAATGAGGGGCCTGGGCACTATATGAGCATCCGAATCGAGACGGCAGGTTTTGGCTGGCCAGGGCAGGAGAAAACAACCAAAACACAGCAAATTGTACCACAGAGCGAGAGTAAAACCGACTTTATTAACCTCGAGGTAAAACAAGTTTACTAGTTAAGCACTTTCGTCTAAATAATTAATTACACAGACGAAAGCGCTTAACCAGTAAACTTGTTTTACCTTTAGTTTAATAAATTATACAGACGAAATCACTTAAGCGGAGCAACGGCTGCACAATGCGGAATGGCAGAACAGTGGGCTTACTCGACCACCAAAGCAGAGCATTGCGCACAATCAGGAGAACTTGGCTGCCCAGCTGCAGGGTATGGGAGGGGGGG
This sequence comes from Protopterus annectens, assembly GCF_019279795.1. NCBI lineage: Eukaryota > Metazoa > Chordata > Ceratodontiformes > Protopteridae > Protopterus > Protopterus annectens. Next base: position 998,661,687 of record NC_056728.1, read on the forward strand.
ATACTCAAATATTTAGTGACCACCATTAAAGGAAAACTCCACTTTTCTCCTACAGTTCACAGGTTCATAGGTAGGTACTAGGCTATTGGCCCAAGGGCCTATGTAAGCCTAGCCAACAAGGTTCCCTGGCTTATGCCACCCAAGAAAGTTATTTTCCTGTGCCACTGTCGAGCAGAGACACAGAAGTGATCCCCAGGGTGTATTTCCTATTTCCCATCCACTCATCAAGATTTTTCTTGAAGAGTGCTAATGAAGAACTTTGCTTGACATAGATGGATAGCCTGTTCCAGAGAATGGGAAGTCTCGGGGACATAAATCTATCCCACCAGCATGTCCTGTTTGTTGTGGTGTCAAGGTTTAGGTCCCTAGAGCATGTAGCTCAGAGGGATTGGGATTTCTTTAGGTGTAGCATGTCCAACAGCTCTGGGTTTGACATAGCTTTATACGTTACGCAGAAATCACCTCGGAGTAGGCAACATGCTACGGAGTAAAGCTGGTGTTTTTTTAGATGGTCAGTGTAGGGCATTTGTTTGAGGCCAGTAATCCTCTTTGTGAGGTACTTCTGTGGCCTTTCCAGCTGCTGCAGATGTGTTGTGAGGTACATTACAAAAGGGGCATTGTACTCTATAATGGGTCTAATGAGTGCGAGTACATGGGAGCAATGACCTCTTTTTTTCTGGATGACAACCCTTTTATGATGAGGTGTGCCATGTAGAAGGATTTCCTGTCTACTGTGGTGATGTGACTATCAAAGGAGAGACTACTGTACACCTGGGTCCCAAGGTCTCTTATCACACATTTGGTGTTAAGTAGATTGCTGCCTATGTGGTAGTTCATGGGTACAGAGTTTTTACAAAAGGGGATGACACTGCACTTTTTGGCATTGAGCTTGAGACCATGGCTCTGATACCAGGCATCTGTCTCAGCGAGGCCCTTCTGTAGGATGTTCACATCATTTGGAGACTTGACTATGGCTCCTAGTTTGCAGTCATCTGCAAACTTCGTTAGCCAGAGGCCTTCTGTGTTTAGTATCTACTTCTCTGAAGTACAGGCTAACAGGAGAGGTCCCAGGACTAAACCCTGTGGTACTCCACTTGTCACTGGTTTGAGGTCAGATTTGGAGTCTGCAACTTTTACAGTGTGGGTTCTGTCAGTGAGCCAGTTGGCAACCCATCTTGTGATGTAGAGATTTATACCTAGTTTAGTGAGTTTAGCAATAATTCCAGAATGGGGGATGGTGTTGAAAGCCTTGGCGAGGTCAAGATAGGCTGTGTGAACCACCTTACCCTCATCTATGGCTTTGATGACTGCCTCAAAAAAGTTGTTCAGGTTCAGGAGACATGATCTGCCTTTCACAAACCCGAACTGGGTGGGATCCGGAGTTTGGAGGTTACCAATGTCTTTGTTTATGAGTTCCATGATGATACATTCCATGGCCTTGCAGACTAGGCTCGTCAGGCTAATAGGTGATAGTTTCCGGGATCAGTGGTGGCTCCCCCTTTGTGGAGTGGGATAACTGTTGCTGTGCACCATTCAGTGGGCACAAAGCCTGATGCGAGGCTATTATTGAACATGGTGCTTAGGTGCGGACCAGTTCGTTCTGAAGTTAGTGTAAAACGCAGCCTGGGATGTTGTCCGGTCCCATGGATGCTGTGTTTTTGGCTTTAGAGAGTCCAGCTTTTACCTGCGTAGTTGTGATTACAGGGACTCTGCATTCTTCCTGTATAGATATGGGCCCTTTAGGGGGTGGGGGGTGGGGTAAAGTTAGCACTGAACCTATCTGCCAGGATGTTTGCAATATCAGTTGGTTCAGTAATTTTCGTGCCATTGTGCTGTAACTCAGAGCAGATCTGGGTGTTGCCATCAAGATTCTTGACATAGCTATAGAATGCTTTGTGGTTGTCCTTAGAATTAGTGGCAATTTTGTTTTCATAGCTAGCTTTGGGGGATCTTATAAGGGATCTCAGCTTCTTACTGAGGCTGACCAGGGAGCTCCTCCACTCTTGGGATTTTACTCTCTTTTGCAACAGTTTCTTCCTTCTGTTGTACAGTTTGTTTATGGCAATGGACCACCAGATTGGCTTCCTTTTTTTGAAGGATAGCGTCTTGGTTCTGTTTGGGATCGGACGATCCATGCACGCGTGTAAGTGCTTATAGAGTGCATTTGTGTAGGATTCAGCAGCTGTAACTGTATTGTCCATCTGAATGGGTGTCATGAAGTTCACCACTTATGTCTTAAGCATGAAGTTGGCTTTGGAGAAATTTTTTACCGTGGTTTCCTTAATGGGGGGTGGGGGCGGGATGTGGATATCAAGCTGTTTTTCTCTAAGCAAGTGAGAAAAGTAAGTACAAAAACTGTTTTCTTCTAGGTAATGAGGAAGGTTGAGTGCTATAGTAATTAGTACCTTATTTAGTGCTTACAAGTTCTGAACAAGTGCTGAGCACTAATAAACAAATTTAAGTGCTAAAACTAAGAATCTGCATCTGCACTAGACGAGTTACAGGACAGAAACAAATGCAAATGCAGGCTTTCAAATCAGAAAGTTGAGAGAGATGGAAAAGATTGCCCAAACGGCCAATAACTACAATTTCTGGGCCAGAACCACTCCTTATGTGGTAGACAGGTTACCTAGTGCTTACCACTCCCACTGATAAGCTAGAAGGCTTCCCTCCAACACATAAAGGCTTGGGGGGCTTAGAAGCTTACATATAGTCCTGGATACAACAAATCTGTAGTTACAGGAAAGGTAGGAAACAGGCTTACACTAATTTTTTTTTTTTTTTACAGAAAAGTAGCTAAAACAGCAGTAAAAACAGTTCACATGCAATATCTGACCAAACACAGTTTAAAAATGCAATTAAATTAAAAAGGACTAAAAGCAAGTGCAGAAGGAGTTTATCAGGAAGAATGTGGTAAAGAGATGGGACTGGGGGAGTGTCCCAGATCAAATCTACAGTGGGGCGGGCAACTGCAAAAGCCACCAAATTTAAACTACAAGCCAGAAATAGGGAGGGTGGGTAAAACACTTTCAGCAGAGATATGAAAAACTATAAGCAACAATTAACAGTACAAAATCTAAATCCAAAAAATATATACTTAGCTCTGTATATTTCCAGATAGATTGAAAAAGCAGTCTCTCAGAACACAGGTTTCTCAGAACACAGGTTCCAGCAGTTAAACTAAACTCTTAGGTTGCTTTTCTCCCTACAATAGGATTTTAGTATTGTGTAGATATCTGAAACCTGCCTGTACTTTATAAAACTTTCATTTCCTTGCCTTAGAATCAGGGGAAGGGAAAGGCCACACACTTTTTTGTTTTAACTTAACTTCTCACATAATTTGCAGAGGAATTTGTTGACATCTACAGGGCATACCACAGACAAAGAGAAATTTGTAGTCGGGTACTGCTGATAATCTTATATGGATAATTCGTCCTGCTGATGTCAGGTGCTCAGGCTGCTGTAAACAAGACACACAGGTGTGAAACTGTTTACCACTGTCTTTATTGCACAGAGGAAGAGAAGTTACACTGATTGGCATATGCTTCCAGTGTAGCTATGCCGTTCATAGAAAAACACAGCAATTAGATAAACGGTTCAAAGGCAGTTGTCACCTCTTTTGACAAAATTTACATAAGCAGCACCACAGTATTGAAATGATAAGCGTTAAATGTTTTGTTTATATTACTTTACATTTTAAGATGTATTGAATGTAGTATCAAGTTGTCTGACATTTAAAGAGTGAAAAAATATTTTTCCTTGTAATTTTTGTAAAGCATCAGCACATTTACCAAAGTGTGTGTGTGTGTGTGTGTGTGGGGGGGGGGGGGGGGGCTGTCAATTAATCTTGGACTACAAAAAGATACTTTGAACAAAAGCCTGCAGTTTAGCTACTGTGTTGGTTGCAGCTGTATAATTCTTAAGTATACTGTAAAACAAGCCTCGAGACTAACACAAATGAGGGCTATTCAAGAAATAAAAGAAGCAGTCCTGTTACAGAAGGTATACAAGATGACAGTGACCAACAATAATCCCATTATATGTCAATAGCATGGGAATACACCACTACTTCCTTATGTCTAGCATGCCTCATATAAATTGACCTGAAATGCATTATGGGAAAGAGAAAGTTTTGAAGAAAAATAAGATCACACTGATATGCCAAGCCCGATTGGCAGCCATTTTGCGGAAAACATAGTAAAATCCTGTAAGAAGCGATCAGCAGTGATTTTGGTGTGTTAAAATAGCTCAAAAAACAGAGAAATGATGAAAAAATAGATTTTTATTTTAGCTCCAAGGTGGAGTTTTCCTTTAAGTGAAACAGTGCTATAAGTGGCAGTGCCTCTAAAGGCAATTAAAGAGTAGCATGATCCAACTACTGGAGAAACAGCACAATATTCATAGTATGGTAATGACTGCAGATGGTCACATAAAGGAGTGCCTACATGCAAATGATACTCAATATATACACAAACCTAACACAGTAACTTTGAGATGCACAAATCCATAGCTATGAGCTGTGGTGCTTCCTCATTCTGTAAGCCGATTTCGGCGTATAGGATCGTCACTTCTGTTAACATGCTAGGAATAGCAGCAGCACCTCTAGCCCACTAGTATTAGCCAATGACCACAAGGTAGTTTGTCTTTACCCTTAGTGGTGCAGACAAGTCCCTCAGCCACTACACCATCACTTCCATGACCAGGATACTGTTCACAGCTACTGTGGGGATAAGGGAAACTATATGGGAGGTAGTAGAAAGCTACTAACCATACATGGAATCAAGGTGGATGCATGAACTGCTCATTATAGTGGACATGGAGATTTTTGTAGCATTAAGAATCCTTGCGATGTGGACCTTTCAGTGTCATACAGGGTATACACTAGGAAATATAAAAGGAACAATCTTATGGAACCTACACCAGTTTGTGAATGTGATGCTGCAGCATGCAGATGAGTTCCGATGGACAGCAAGAGGTCAGAACTCACTGTATAGAGGCTTTTTATTACAAAGCTCAATTCCCCGAGGTTGTGTGTGCCACTGATTGCACCCACATCACCATCAGTGCCTCCCCGTGGTGTCTGGTACAGCAACTGGAAGAACTTGTATTCCACTGCCTGGCTGTATGAAATGCACAGGATATTACATACAATGTGTTTGTGCATCACCTAGACAGTTTCAGGATTCCCACATCTGGCATCAGTTTTACAAAGGATGACTTCCCTCATAGTAGGATAACTGATAGGTTTTTCAAACAGAGGGGAGAGATTGAGAGAGCAGAAGGAAGAGACAGAGTGTGAATGCATCATTCAAAGAACAGCAAGAAATATGAAATAAAAAATGCCAATAATTGGATGGGAGGCACATCACCATTGTCCAACTGCTGTTGTGCTATTGTAACAAGTAAGGAATAAAATTTAGGCCATACTTTATTTCATATGACGACTATTTAGTTGTGGAAACATGCATGTTTCGATATTTTTTAATCATCAGGTACAGATTTCTTTTCCTCATAAAAGATACCAGAGGCCTACAAGAATGGTTAGGAGAACATGTTCACAAATGTGGTAATATATTGAAAAGTGGACATAACTGTATCCCAGACAGATTATAGTCCAGAGGTAAGCAACTCTGGGTACTTTATCAAAGAGTGGCACTGCAGCACATTCTTTTTTTTGACATAGCCTCATTTTGTATTAACATTAAAAGGTTTCTAGCTAAGCAGAGTAGATTTATTAATGCCAAAATATAGCAAATTATGTGTGACTATCAGATTACCCCCACCAAGAGCTTGTCTACCTGCCACTTGAACATTTTACAACATACATTGTAGTTTTTGCACACTGCTCAAAAAAGCCCACCTAACTCTGTTACAGACATTGTAATTGTATTTCTGCATCCCACAATGTTCCCTTTCAGGATTCAGCTCACATATAGCATGTCAGGCCTGCACAACGTGTTCTTTCAGATTCACCACAATCTCTTTGCCTGTTCAAGCACATATTCAAGCAGCCTTAGTGCACTGTTGTTAAGCCTGAGCAATTCAGCAGACTAGTGTTAAGTGAGACTGCTTACAGCACCTTTTTTCTTTAATGATTATGCAACATTTTATACTGGTTCTACTATAACTCCAGGCAGTGCCAAAATGGGAATTTTTGGATCAGACCTATCTTGTCCTCTACCCAATACATTATGTCAATGTGAAAGTTGTCCCTTAAAAACAAAATTTAAATGAGTGCCATCAAGATCCATAAAATCAGTTCCATTCCTTGCAGCTTGAAAGGCAGTGAGCACTCCTTAGCACATGCTGTTCACATCACAAGAGCCTAGTAATGAAAAACCCTACCAGCATGAGTAAAAAAGGCAGAAAACAATCTAACACAAATATCCCTATAAAGAAATAAAAAATAATTTGCAGAGGACTAAGTGAATAGTACATTAATATTATCAACGTGCTTAAAAAAAAAAAAGGGGGGGGGTGAACAACTGAAGTTTTACTCTGCATGGGTATTAGTGCATCATCGTTTTTTTTTTTTCTACATGTAGGTGATGCAGAGGTTAGCATTGTCACCTCACAGCAAGAGGTTCTCCCATTCAATTCTCAGCCGGAGCGCCTTCTGTGTGGAGTCTGCATGTCCTTCCCGCAGTCGAGTGATGTTTGAAAGATATGCAGGTAGGTGTGTGCGTGAATGGGTGTGCCTTCTTTGAAGGCTGGGCATCAGGCTGGCAACTCGGCACTGTAAAAACCCACTGCCAATCATTAGCGGACCGGAGTTCCACTGTGGCGACCCCTAACCGGGAAAAGCCGAAAGAAGACATAAAATGCAAAACTGCCAAAATGTATTAGGCTAAGCAAGAAATACAGAAGAGATTACGGTAATTAATAAGTCTTTTGAAAAAATAAATGTTATGTCCGATCAAAGGTCACACTGCTATAGATAAAAATAGTCTACAAATGGATGTTGATACAGCAGCTTGAAGGGAGGCACTAAAGCAGTGGTGCACAACGTGCGGCCCAGGCGCCAAATCTGGCCCACCACACAACGCCATCCGGCCCCCAGAATTAACCAAAAAATTTTAAAAAAGTGAAAAAATGCTATGCCTTACTCCAGTCATGCAAACTTTCCAGCATGTGCTTACTTACCTAATTGACTGCAATTGCCCATACCTCTAATTTTATCCATGGAAGTGACTATTCCTTCTTGTTTATAACTTGTAGTCTGTAAACAGTAGTAACTTTCTGCAAGAGTTTGCAATAAGTCATGGCTGCAAGCCAGAATAAAATTAAATGTAAAGTTGATGTAGAAAACAGGCAATTTCATGACTGCTGTCTTAAGTAAAAATGCCAGTCATCTGTACCTATTGTTAACTTGTAACGACTTACTACATTTGGAGGTGGCCTGCAGATGCATTAAGAATTTGTGTAGTGGCCCTCCCCACAAAAAGGTTGTGCACCACTGCACTAAAGTATACAACCTTTGTAAATAGAAGTTATGTTCTTACCATAACGTTCCATGTTAGTTGTCTTCTTCTCGCCTTCTTCTTGCTGGATGGGTTCGGAGCCGACCTCGGCTCCGACTCGGCCACTCTAAAAGCTCGAGAGTTGGTTCCACCGGCTCGAGGCTCCCCTTATATCCCACAATGCTAGGCGTGAGTTACCTCAGATCTCGTTTGTAAGCTAGGCCCAGCTTATAATAGTAACAGAATAACTATAAACAAAGTCCACCTCTATAAACCAGGGAGAAGAGAAGGGTGACCTACATCCTGATCCAGGAAAATATGCACAGCAGCATATACCTAAAGTAAAGAGGTGGTAGAAAGAGAGGTCACAATCAAAACTCCTCTAGGTCTGTTCAGGCCAGGGGGAAGGAGGGTGGGACGCAAGAAGAAGGCGAGAAGAAGACAACTAACATGGAACGTTATGGTAAGAACATAACTTCTATATGTTAAGTTGTCTATCTCGCCTTCATTCTTGCTGGATGGGACCGTCCCTAGCACCTTGTCCCGGGTGGCCTAACGGAACAGACTCTTGAGAACAGTGGAACCAAAGTTAGCTCTATGCCTAGAAGCTAAATCCAACTTATAATGAGAAATGAAAGTGTGAGGAGTAGTCCAAGTAGCCGCTGCACAAATGGTGTCAATAGGCAGTCTGTCTTGGAAGGCTATAGAAGTAGCCAAAGCTCTGGTAGAATGGGCTTTAGGTTTGTTAGGCAGCTTTTGGTGTCTAATTTCATAAACAAGGGAAATCAGAGATGTTAGCCATCTAGATAATGATACCTTTGAAACTGAAAGTCCCTTTCTGCCTTCTGCATAAGAGACAAACAGCTGGTCAGATTTTCTGAATTGTTTGGTTCTATCCAAATAGTACCTTAACTGACGATGAACATCTAGCCAATGCAATTTTTGTTCAGACCTGTTAGAATATTCTGGAAAAAACACAGGGAGGTCAATGCTTTGATTTAGGTTAGACGAGGCTATCTTAGGTAAAAAGACGGGTTGGTTCAGAAGATACCCTGTCCTTATGGAACAACAGATAAGGAGGTCGACAGCTGAGTGCATGAAGTTCTGAAACTCTTCTAGCTGAAGTAATAGCTACCAGAAAGAGTGTCTTCCATTATAGCAATTTTAAAGAACAGGAGGCTGCAGGTTCGAAAGGGGAAAGAATCAAAGAACTAAGAACTAAATTTAGGTCCCAAGGAGGAGGAGGATTTCTTATAGGAGGTCTGAGTAGAAAAACTCCCTTCAAAAAGGCTTTGCAAAGCTTGTGGGACATGATGGCAGACTCTGAAATGCCCACATGAAAGTTAGAAATAGCTGCCAATTGAACTTTAAGAGTAGAAGGAGATGAACCTGCATGGAAGAGTTCAGCTAGAAAATCAAGGACCATTTGGATGGAAGCAGTGAAAGGATCTATGTCCCTTCCTTGAGCCCAATAGGCGAAACGTTTCCACTTACTCAAATAAATATTTCGAGTGGAAGATTTATGGGAAGCTATCAAAATATCTCGGACAGAGTGAGATATTTGAGGAAGCCTGGCTAAGGTTGGAATTGGAGGAACCAAGCAGTGAGGTTCAGAGAGGGAAGGGAGCGATGAAACTGACCCGACTGATGGATCAAAAGATCTGGAACTAGATCCAGATGCCAAGGTCACTCCAACAGAAAATGATGTAGAAAGGGGAACCAAACCTGTCGAGGCCAGTAAGGAGCAATGAGGATCAACGAGGCCTTCTGAGTGATAGCTTTCTGTATCACTTGAGAGATTAGTGGGAAGGGAGGAAATGCATACAGAAGTCCCTGGGGCCAAACTTGGACTAGAGCATCTCTGTTGGGCTGGCCTGGTAAAGGGAATAGGGTGAAATAATCTCTGCACTTGCTGTTTTGGGGAGTAGCAAAAAGGTCGCAGCAAGGCTGACCCCACTTGAGAAAAATTTCTCTCACAACAGAGTCTTTCAGAGACCACTCGTGAGGCATGAGGATAGCTCTGCTCAACTTGTCCGCGATTTGATTGGACTTCCCGGGGATGTGCGTTGCTATCAGAAACCGCTGAGAAGAAATCGCCCATTGCCACAGTCTGAGTGCTTCTCGACACAGGGGTAGGACCTGGTTCCGCCTTGTTTGTTGATATACCACACTACAGACATATTGTCCGTCTGGATTGCTATCGTTCCCAAGGGAAGAGAGTCTTGAAGGGCTTGCAACGCTAAAAGCACTGCTCTCATCTCTAGAACATTTATGTGCAAGTGGCATTCGTCTGGTTGCCATGTGCCCTGGACAGTTCTGCCCTGATAATGCCCCCACCCGATCAGGGAGGCGTCCGTTGTCAGAGTAGCAACCGGAGGAAGGGACAAAGGGTCTTCCCAATAAGAGCTGAGGGGAAGACATCCACCACAGAAGATGATTCCTGCATGTCTGCGTAATCATAATGGTGTGGGACATCGGAAGTTGCTGGTATGACCATTGTGTGAAGAGCATCCATTGAAGGATTCTCATGTGGAATCTGGCTAATGGAAGCAGAGGTATGGCAGCCGCCATAATCCCCAACACTTTCAGAACTAACCTGGCTTTGATTCTGTTGCTGCTGAAGAGGAGCGAGACCAGTTTGTGTATGTCTGTTATTCTCTGATCTGTTAGTCTCGCAGACATGTTGACTGTGTCTAGATTTGCACCTATGAAAGTAATAGTACGACAAGGCGACAAAACAGACTTTTCGCAATTTATTGAAATGCCTAAATTTTGACAAATGCGAAAGGTGTAGTCCCTGGCCATTAGAAGAAGATGCTTGGTGGGAGCTGTGAGGAGCCAGTCGTCCAAATATGGAAACACCTGGAATCCTTGACGTCTCAGGTGAGAAGCTACCACTGCCATGCATTTGGTAAACAGCCGGGGGGCAGTGGTGAGACCAAAGGGCAGGGCCCTGAATTGAAAATGACTGGTTCCCAGCCTGAAGCGGAGGAATCTTCTGGAGCGTCTGTTCATTTTTATGTGCTAGTACACATCCTGAAGGTCTATAGAGCACATCCAGTTTCCCTTTCCCAAAAGGGGAAGGATGGACTGCAGCATGACCATCCGAAATCTTGTTTTCTTGACTGATTTGTTCAAGATACTGAGATCCAAAATTGGTCTCCAGTCCCCTGTTTTCTTTGGAACTAAAAAGAACCTGGAGTAGATTCCGGATCCTTGCTGGTCTGCTGGAACTGGCTGAATTGCTCTTTTTGCAAGCAGCTTTGAAATTTCCAAAGCTGCAAGATCCCTTTGAGCGGGTGGAACATCTGGAAGGGATTTTTTTGATTGGTTTGGAATGCGAACGAAGGGAATGGAATAGCCTTCGAAATGATGGACTGTACCCATTTGTCTTGAGTCAGGGATAGCCAGGCTTCTGGGTACAGTGACAATCTTCCCCCGACTGCCTCCGAAGGTGGGCAGTCGGGCAACACCTCAGGGATGCTGAAAGGGCTTATCAGAGAAGGCTTCTCGATTGCCCTGGTTCTATGGATCCCCTGCCTCTAGGGCGGCGTCTACCATTGTTGTTCCCCTCTGCCTCTGGCGGGGAACCGACTCTGTCGCCAGGCGAAGTCCCTTGAGATTGTTTGCGGAACCACATTTTCCCACTTTTCTGGCCTTTGGGGTAAGGCCTAGAAGGAGTAGAAAAACAGACTCCGACGGCAGAAAGAGTCTTGCCATCTGTCTCGCACCTAGTCAAGGTTTCTTTCACTTGAGGACCAAAAAGAGATGATCCATCAAACGGGGAATTAGTGAATGACGCTTTTAAAGGGGTCCAAAGTTGCATAGCCGCATCCAGGCATGCCTGCGTAAGGCCACACCTGTCCCTGCGGCCCTGCTCACTCCATCAGCCGCATAAGAAAGGAGGTGCATGGAGGAGTTAGCTATGGAGTTCAGGGTAGCCAGCTGAGTGTTCATCTTGTCTTGAAAACCCGCAGCCGTAGGATCCTTCAACATGTCACTCGCTTCTTTGATCAAGTCTCTTTGAAGACGAGTAAAATGGCATAGGTAGTTCAGCGAACGCATAGCAAAGGTCGCTGACGAAAACATCCGCTTCCCGTACCTGTCCATAGACCTAGATTCTTTGTTAGGGGGATGAACAGGCACTGAAGGATCAGCTAGTTCCTTCTTGGTGGCAGCAGCTACCACCATAGCATCCACAGAAACACCTTTTGTGAGAAATTGCTTGTCAGTTGGTGCTGTTATAAATTTGGAAGGTCTCCTGGGAGTAGGGTCCACTGAATCAGGAGCCGTCCAGGCCTTCTTTGCAACCACCTGCATGAGGGGATCAAAGGGGGACACCCAGGAGGTGGAAGGGCGAGAGCCAAACGCCTCAAGATACACAGATTCATCCTCCGAAGGGTTAAGGACTGGCCAATTTCCCCTCTGTTTCAGGATCTCTAGAATGTCTGCGAAAGAGACATCTTCAGAAGGGGAACGTGGGGAACCCTCGGAATCCTCTAAATCTGTGTCAGAGGTGACAGACTCAGGTGAGTCTATGTGCTTCCTCTTACACTTTCTCTTCCTAGGGGGCTCCCCTGCCAATTCAGGAGAGGCCTCGGAAGAGGATGAGATCCCCACAGGGGATTCTTGAGGAGCTGGCTCTCTGCGGTCTGGGATGAGGGAGTGAGTCGACATAACCAAAGGCACTGAAGAGGGAGGGGCGGATGGAGCCGACTGTGGAGTCGAACAAGGTTCCAACACACTCCGCATGACCTCGAACGCACCCCTGTCCGGCAGAGCCAGAGGTCCCCGCTCCGAGAAGCTGAGAACCTCCCTCGGCACCGACAGAGATGGCTCCGAGGCCGATGTCGGAGCCGAACTCACCAGCGCCGTAGCACCGAGAGGGAGAGGGGGGTCGGACAAGGGTCCGATGCCACTCACCCCCTCGGAGCCGACGAGGGAAGCCCGGCGCCGAGATTCTTCAAAAGAAGAAATCGGAGCCGATGACGGAGCCGAAGACAATTGTATCGGCTCCAACGCTACCACAGTCTCGGTCCCGAGACGCCCTGGCTCCGAGCTCAAAGGAGTCGGAGGAGGAATATTTATTGGAACAAGTTGAGGCATCGACTGATGAGTCGGACTCTGGAGCATTTGGGCCAGTGCCTCGGACTTCAAAAGTCTACTCACTACCCTCTGGAGGTCGTGATCTGAGAGCCTCGATGACCTGGAGGAGTGAGATCTATGGCTCCGTTCAGACAGCAGGGGAGATGCTGGAGCCGAATGAACGGAGCCAAGGGACGGTGACCTCGATCTCTTTCTAGATGTCGGCTCCGATGGTCTGATCGGAGCCGACCCAGGAATCTCTAATGCCTCGGCTCCGGCGGAGCTGAGGAAACCACGATACTGCAGTCAAAGACTCATCGGCTCCAGCCGAGCCGATGAAGCAGTAGGCTTGAAGCCTTAGGCCTCGACTCTGAAGCTGGAGCCGAGGTCTTGGAAGCCTTAGAAGGTTTCCCCGATGACACAGAAAGGGAACTTTCAGGCTTAATCAAACCCCTCAAAATGAGTTTATTTTTTCTCTCCTGCAGGACTCTAGGGTTGAAGCCATGGCATACAGCACAAGAGTCCTGCAGGTGTAAAGGTCCCAGGCAATACACACAAGAAGTGTGACCGTCTGTCAGAGACATTTTCTGACAGCACGAGTCACACTTCTTGAAGCCTGAGACCTTTGTATCCTTGGACATACTCAAGGAACCGAAGTGTAATCACACACAGAAAACATACACACACAGATTACACTGATAGGGGTTCAAAGGGAATTATTTAAACTAAAGGTAAGTTAAGTTAAAACTCCCTAATCAACACATACACACCCTAAGGATAGGGAAGGAAGGGCCCGAAGGCCTTAGGGAAAGAACTATAAGTTCTTTAGAAAAAAAGGGGGCTGGAAAAAAAGGTAGAAGGGATAATATCCACTACACTAAGGGGAAAGAAAAATACACTAAGCTAGCTTAAGTCTAAAGAATTTAAACTAGTCTAACTTTCACTAACCTGGAGCCGGTAGAAAACACACCTCGATCGCTGTAGCGGCAAACGAGATCTGAGGTAACTCACGCCTAGCATTGTGGGATATAAGGGGAGCCTCGAGCCGGTGGAACCAACTCTCGAGCTTTTAGAGTGGCCGAGTCGGAGCCGAGGTTGGCTCCGAACCCATCCAGCAAGAATGAAGGCGAGATAGACAACTTAACATCATTAAGTTAAACTTTTAACTGATGCAGATTAAAAATGAGACCTAGGACGAAAAACCTTTGGGAAGGAGGATAAAGGCAAGCTTCAACTATTTTATTTATTTTTATTTATTTTACATTTGTTTACCGGGATAGTCCGACTGGATGCATGTCCATTTTCAGCAAAGGCCCAGGGAGAAAAGCTCCATATAGACAAACTTACATAGATTACACAGAAGTTAGGAAACAATTAGAATATATAAAAACAAAGTGATTATGTACAATGGCTTAGTAGTGTTCCCTAGTAGGGACTCACAATTCTCATGGACAGACACAATTAAACATGAGACGTCAGATTGGAAACAGAACTTGGTGACGTAGTTACATGTTATGATAATTACAAATTATGCTTTCAGTTTATAACTTAATCAGGGTTGGTACATGGCCAAAGCCAGTTCACTTTGAGATACTGTTTGAGGTTTTTTGTTTTAAGAGACTTTTGGAGGATTGTAGGGTTATATAGTTTGACAACAAATTCCAGGTTTTGCCAACAAAGTTGGCAAACAGGGATTCACCAGCAGAGTTATTAGCTTTATGGGTTTGGACCAGTAGTTTAATCAGCTGACTGTAGGGATCTCAGGTTGCTATATGGCTTAATAATATTTTTAAGTGAGGGGGTATCCTCAGGGTGGTACAGAATTTTGTGTGCTATTAGGAGCTGATTGAACTGAATTAAGCTGGGTAGTTCTAGCCACTCTAGTTGTTTCAGGTTCTGGCAGTGGTGGGTTCTATAGGTGGAGAAAGTGGCGAATCTGGCAATATGATTGTAGCTATGGGACAGCTTACCTAGTTCGGATTTGTTGAGGTTTGAGAGTACAGGCAAGGCATATAAAAGAGTAGAGAGTAGGTGTGATTGTGCGATTGCAGTCCTAGCCAGTAGGGTTAAAACTGTCTTGTTTCTATACAGTGATCCAAGCTTCTTATTGATGGTCTATATGGTTTTGTTGACCTGTAGGTCAAATTTGAGGTTATTGTCTATGATAACCCCTAGCAGTTTGGTGTGATGATGTGGTGAGATAGTGGTACCATTGTTAGATGTGACAGAGTATGAAAGTGTGGTAGATCTACTAGTAGGGGAGAAGAGTTTCTACTTTAGTTTTATTGGGGTTCAGTAGTAGGCATTGGTTGGTGAGCCAGTTCTCTATAGTGTTCAATGTATTTTCGGTTAAGGTTTGCAGTTCGTATGGGGAGGTGGCCGAGCAGATCAGAGTGGAATCATCTGCATACTGAATGCAGGTAGCTTTAGGAATAGCAGTGTGAAGGTTGTTGATAAAAACAGAGAAGAGTAGTGGATCTAGTATAGACCCTTGAGGGTCACCAAGTGCGAGAGGTAGCTGGCTGGAGAGATTGCCCTGCCATAGTACCGCCTGTTGTCTACCAGTCGGGTAGGACTGGAACCACTGGATAGCATGTTTATTGAGGGAAACAGATTTTAGTGGAAGAATGAGAAGTTCATGGTTGACCATGTCAAAGTCTTTTGATAGGTCAAGAAAGAGGGCAGAGGTTAGCCTATTGTCATTCCTGTTTTGGTTTATGGCAGTAGTAAAGGAAAGGAGGGCGAGGTGGTGTTGTAGTATGGCCTGAAACCATGCAGGGAGTTGGATAGCAAGTTATTCTGTGTAAAGTATTGCATTAGTTGCTTGTGTACACATTTCTCCATTATTTTGGCTAGTGGGAAAATAATGGCAATGGGTCTATAGTTGGATATGTCTATAGAGCTACCACCTTTATGGAGTGGGATGACATGGGATATTCTCCAGAGGGAGGGGATAGCATTTTCAGATAAGGTTCTGTTGATAAGGATAGATATTGGATATGCAATGGCATCTGCAGCTATTTGTAGGTACTCTGCAAGGAGGAGGTCAGCAGCGAGGGTGGTGGGTTTTAGTTTTTTTTAGAAGTGTTTTGATAAAACAAGTGGATATTGGTTGGAAGCTAAATTCGGGGTGATTATTGGGTAGATTAGGCATGTGGTTTACATTTGAGGGGGTTATTTGATTTGCTAGGGATTGAATTGTTTCAGTGAAAAAGTTATTAAAGTCGCTAGCTATGGTCTTTGAGGAACTATGGATGTGGTTAGCTGGGGTTGGGGTGTTGGAATGACCTGGACGAAGTAGTTGATTTAAGCCTGCCCAGAACTTTTGAGGGTTGTTTTGGTGGTTTTGTAGGAGATTTTGGTAGAATCTTTTTTATCCAGTAAAATAGATTTTTTGTATCATTTCTGAGTTGATGATATTCTCCAGCTGGCCCAGGCTCTGTTTCTAGTTTTGATTTTAGCTTTGGTATCTTTTGTGAGCTATGGTGCTTTATTTGATCTAGTTTTTATTGTACGTGCTGGAGCATGGGAATCGGAATTTAGTGTTAAAGTGATCTATAGCCTCTTCTAATGTTAGATTTTTTTAGTTTTGACCAGTCAACTGCTTTTAATTCGTTTTGGAATATAGCAGCATCAAAGTTTTTCCTGTTTCTAACGGTTTTATATTTGGGCTGGTGAAGGTTTCCTGACTTATGTTTTATGATATAGGTTAGATAATGGTCACTGAGGTCATCAGGGAGAGTGCCAGCTGTGTACAGTTGGGGTTGGTTATCAACTAGGATCCAATCTAGGATACTTTCCCTGTTGGTCGGTTTGTTTATCCTAGTGGGAGAGGTTATGGTCTGTTTAAACCCAGATAAAAGTTTATAGGGGTGAGGGGGGGTTTGGAGGAGCAGGGGTGCCAGTTAGTGTTAAAGTCACCAAGAACTATGGTTTCTTGGGGATAGGTAGGGGATAACCAGTAAAGGATATCCTCTAGGGTATTTAGGTGGTTTCCTGGCAGAATGTATGCACAGATGATGTTCAAGCATTTGTTTTGGTAAATCTGTAGCTTGGTTATGAGGAATTCTGCATTACTGAATTGGGGAGGTTGAATGGTGTCTCTATTAACGGTTAGAGTATTTTTGTAAAGGACTGCTATCCCACCTCCATTCCTTGTAGCACAGTCTAATCGGTTAATATTGTATCCTGGAGGTAGTATGTCATTGTCAGTAGTATTGAGTTTTAGCCAGGTTTCCTTAAGACACAATCTCTGGGGAGTGGGTTGCTAGGAGGGCATGTAGGTTGGAAATCTTATTGTTAATACTTCTAATATTTAGGTGAAATGCTAGAAAGGAACTAGTGGGAGTGTAAATGGGTAGCTTGACTGTGGGGGTTATGGTAGGGGAGTGGAGATTATTGGGTGTGGGTGGGCTATGTTTGGGATGAATGTTCCCATGTGTTATAAGGTTATAGTTACAGGATATTCTAAGCTTTAGGAGTTTGATTACAAGTTTTATATAGTCAGTCTTTAGGATTATGTTTTGTGGCTGTACAGGGGTGGTATTTTATTGAGGGTGGTATATTCGGTGTGCTGGGGATGGTAAAGTGTTTGGTGCTATGTGTGAAGTTGTGGGTGTCTGTTTGACCATTTGGGTAGTGAATACCACTGTCACGTGTTTCTTCGTAGGCAGTGAGATGGCAAAATAGAAATAGTATAGGCATTACGGTAATTAGTTTTTTTTCTTGTTTGCATTTTCTTAGGGGGCAAGCCAATTTTGATGGTTGACTGTGCTAACAGGGTGTGGGAGAATGGAAGAGAAGGAAATGGGTTAAAGGGGGAGGGTTGTTCAATGATGTGTGAGGCGCTGATTGGTACTTAGCAGGAGGGGAGAGATTAAACCTAGTTTAAATTTAGCAGTAGTGGGGGTGAGTGGGAACTGTGGGCAGGGAGGGGAGCAGAGCGAGCCCAAGTGCAGCGAGAGCAAGCAGAGCGGGGCTAACACTAACTCTGAGAGTTTCCTTGGGCTTTTGGCATGTATGAATGTATGTTAAGCAATGTTTTTTAGCTGTATTTTAATTTGTTGTATTTTTTTACACCAATTTCCAAGCTATTTTTAAGATGTAGATTATATACTTGCAGGAGAATTTTATAGCTGCAGGGTATAATTTTCAGGCTATGTGAGGGGGAGCAGAGTGAAATTACATCCATACATAACAATAATACCCTGAACACAGTATGTTAAGCAATGTTTTTTGGCTGTATTTTAATTTGTTTTATTTTTTTTACACCAATTTCCATGCAATTTGTAAGCTGTAGATTATACACTTGCAGGAGAATTTTATAGCTGCAGGGTATAATTTTCAGGCTATGTGAGGGGGAGCAGAGTGAAATTACATCCATACATAACAATAATACCCTGAACACAGTATGTTAAGCAATGTTTTTTGGCTGTATTTTAATTTGTTTTATTTTTTACACCAATTTCCAGGCAATTTTTAAGATGTAGATTATACACTTGCAGGAGAATTTTATAGCTGCAGGGTATAATTTTCAGGGCTATGTGAGGGGGGGGGGGAGCAGAGTGCAACGGGGCTAACCTGGACTCAGAGTTTCCTTGGGCTTTTGGTATGTATGAATGTATGTTAAGCAATGTTTTTGGCTGTATTTTAATTGGTTTTATTTTTTACACAAATTTCCAGGCTATTTTTAAGCTGCAGATTATACACTTGCAGGAGAATTTTATAGCTGCAGGGTATAATTTTCAGAGCTATGTGAGGGGGGAGCAGAGTGCAGCGAGGGCAAGCGGAGCAGAGCTAACACTGACTCCGAGAATTTCCTTGGGCTTTTGGTATTATGAATGTATATTAAGCAATGTTTTTTGGCTGTGTTCTAATTTGTTTTATTTTTTACACCAATTTCTAGGCTATTTTTAAGATGTAGATTATACAATGGGTATAATTTTCAGGGCTATGTGAGGGGGAGCAGAGTGAAAATTATTGTGTTCAGGGTATTATTATGTATGAATATATGTTAAGCAATGTTTTTTGACTGTATTTTAATTTGTTTTATTTTTTTACACCAATTTCCATGCTATTTTTAAACTGTAGATTATACACTTGCAGGATAATTTTATAGCTGCAGGGTATAATTTTCAGGGCTCTGTGACTCCAAGAGTTTCCTTGGGCTTTTGATATGTATGAATGTATGTTAAGCAATGTTTTTTGGCTGTATTTTAATTTGTTTTACATTTTTACACCAATTTCCATGCTATTTTTAAGCTGTATATTATACACTTGCAGTTGAATTTTACAGCTGCAGGGTATAATTTTCAGGGCTATGTGAGGGGGAAGAGAGTGCAGCGAGGGCAAGTGGAGCAGGGCTAACACTGACTCAGTTTCCTTTGGCTTTTGGTATGTATGAATGTATGTTAAGCAATGTTTTTTGGCTGTATTCTAATTTGTTTTATTTTTTACACAAATTTCCAGGCTATTTGTAAGACTTAGATTATACACTTGCAGGAGAATTTTATAGCTGTAGTGTATACTTTTCAGGGCTATGTGAGGGGAAGCAGAGTGAAATTGCTGTGTTTGGGGTATTATTGTTATGTATGAATGTATGTTACGCAATATTTTTTTGGCTGTATTTTAATTTGTTTTATGTTTTTAGACCAATTTCCAGGCTATTTTTAAGATGTAGATTATACACTTGCAGGAGAATTTTACAGCTGCAGGGTATAATTTTCAGGGCTATGTGAGGGGGAGCAGATATGTACATTCATACATAAGAAAAATACCCTGAACACAGTATGTTAAGCAATGTTTTTTGGCTGTATTTTAATTTGTTTTATTTTTTTACACCAATTTCCAGGCTATTTTTAAGCTGTAGATTATACACTTGTAGGAGAATTTTATAGCTGCAGGATATAATTTTCAGGGCTATGTGAGGGGGAGCAGAGTGAAATTACTGTGTTCAGGGTATTATTGTAGGTGTAGGAAATAGGATCCTAGGGGTAAACTAGCAAATTTAAACAATGTGGAGGGAGCCAAATTACTGTGGGGACAGCCTAAAGGTGCCTTTACACCCAGGTCTGCAGTAAACAGTACATAGGATTTGTTATATGTTTTTAGTACATTATAAGGTAGTAACCTTATCAAATTCCAGGTCGGACTTCAGAGGGGATAGTTTCTCAGGGTAGCAAGAACTAACATGACAGCTTGCAGAAACTCAACTCAGTTTTGAAAATTTGCCATAAATGTACTAGCACTGTTTTTTTTTAGTTTGTTTTGGCTTGGACTTGGACTTGGAAGTACAAAATTATTGGCATCAGTATATTCGCTAGGGCTCAAATCTTAAGAAAATGGACTTATAGTTTCAAAGTTCTGCACAGGAAAATCCAATAGTTTTTGGCCATATGTTCCAAATAACCCGCATTTATTCAGGAGATTCTAGCACTGGATGAGTCAGCAGGAGAAAGGCTCAATGCCTGATATTGCCTTGAGCATCCTGGGGTAACAATTAAGTAGTCTCATCACAGGATCACCATCTGGGGGAAAGGCATAAAATGAACCTCCATACAAACAGGGACTCTGTGATTGCAAAAAAGCATACTGGGTGGTCACTGAGCAGCAATCAAGAAGGACGGAAGGAAAAGGAGTTAAGATGTATTACAAAAATCTCATAACCTTGCAGGGTAGTAAAAGACATCACTGACTCATACCGCTCCTCTTGTCCACTTCATATAACAGGGCATGGAGAACAATGAGTTGGTGCACCTTGCAATAACGGCTACAATGGGCAACAGGGATGGACACAAATTACAACCTTAAATAACAGCAGCAGGCTGGAACAAGGCATACCTGCACACCTTTCCATTTTTTCGGCCAAGGCAAATTCCATCTGCATTAGATACCCTGATCCTGGTCATTTCCTTTGGAAAGGAACTGAACCATGTATATACATACCAAACGAAACTAGGCATTTACTCTTAAGAGAAAAAGAGCCAAATAGTACATTGACTTATTGTCAAATAACCAAATAACTGTTGTACAGAAGGAAAAGTTTGAAATGACTCAGATAACAACCTCTGAGAGTTTGAATGGTTCATTTTTAAGATTAGAAACCCCTTTGACATTGCCAAATGAAAAACAAGTCATGCCTTCTTCTGGGTCAAGGCACCTAGTACCCTGCCTCATTTTTCATGCAAAAGATTATTATTTCTTGGGATGCCCACTGCGCAAACAGGGGCTAGCAAAAGCATTTCAAAACATCAATATGTGATTTTTAAGCAGTACAAACTGCAATTTATAATATTAGAAAACCATTATTTTAAAGAATTTTAGTCATAGCACTGGTATATGGGGAAAGAAAGACAA
Source organism: Protopterus annectens (assembly GCF_019279795.1). Lineage (NCBI taxonomy): Eukaryota > Metazoa > Chordata > Ceratodontiformes > Protopteridae > Protopterus > Protopterus annectens. The sequence goes on from NC_056728.1 coordinate 998,682,587, forward strand.
AAAGGATGGAAAAAATTAAATGCACCCCTCTAACATAACAGAAGGCTGACATACTGCTATGACTTAGATTCAAACAAATGCTGCTGAAGCCACAACAGAATGATAAAACTCAACATCATCACAGAAATCACACAGCGATGGTTATTTGTAGCACTTGTAGATTTCTTCATTAATGGTATCATCTGCCATTTACATTTCTTAACTGCTCTACAGAGTGAAACACCAAGTACTTAAAGCTTATTTGTTGCTTCTTAAATAACTTAATGTCAGCTTTGAATTAATCTGTATACTTCAGAATCAAGACTTTTCCATTTTTTTCATAGACGTATCCTGCCATGAAAGCTGGATAACAAAAGAACCCACACAAACACAGGTTCAGACTCCACATTTTAATGTTACATAACTTTTAAACACACTGTACAAAGGTCTGCATTCTGAAAACCTTCTACTCTAAATAGTGGTCCCTTCATATGCAGCCCACCACCAGACAAGATCTGATATCATGAAGGTAGTGTAATACTTCAAATACTAAACAATTTTAAAACGACATTCCTAAGAGGAAAGCTATAAAAAGGTACCACAATAACAGATCTGTATGATCAAACTGCCATACCATTAGGACTATCAGGTTCCATCTCCTCCCCTTACCCACAAAGCACTACATTTCACCACAATAGAATAGTGTGCTGTTCTATAGCAAAACACAATCTTGTAAAACTAAGCAGGAAAATGGATCTTATAAACATTTACCAACTTTCTTCTAGGCCTTACCCAACAGGTTAGAGGAAAGAATTACTTACGTTTTATGTACTTTGCTCTATGTATTTAGGGTGATCCAGTCCATCTGCTTATATACCTTTCAGGCAGGATTCCCATCTAGCCCCCCCCCCCAGGGCACTAGTTTGAAAGCATCCCGTGTAATATAGTGACCCCAAAGGATGAGTTAGACCTTGAGATCATATTCAGTCTAATGTCTTGGGAAGGAATGCAGAGAAACATGTCATAGGTGTGCAGATTTCATCCAACACCACATAATTTAATGCTTGAGAGGTAGGCACAGCTCTTCCCGAATATGTGATAGGAATGCATGTCAGAGGGTTGTCACACTTTTCATAGCAAAATTTCATGTACAGTGAAAGACACCTAGAAATGGTGACTTTTGGAGCCCTGTCTGTTGACAGCAATGGATACAAACAGCTACAGCAGACCTTTATGAATGGACTTTGTTTTGTCAAGGTAAAATTTAGTTGCCTGTGCACATCTAAAGGTGACCAAACATGCTCCCCTTTTTTAGAACAGTGTGAAATGGTGAGATCAACAGCTTAGTCAAGTTTAACTCTGTGGTCATCTTGGATATAAAGGTAAGACTTCTACACAGGACTACTCATGAAAGGTCAGGTAAAGAGGATGGATCCATATAGGAAACACTATATCAGGCATGAGAAACTTTAATCTCTGTTTTTTGGGGGGGTTTCTTCACTCTGTGTGACTATTAGGCCTTGCTTTCCTCAACAAGTCCAACTGCTCCCTCCCCCATCAAGCACAATAACTATTTTGCAATCTTTTTTGGCCCCAAATACCCTCTGCAATCATTAAGCCATAATCCACTCAATAGGATCCCTCCAGTGTGGGGAGAAATGAGATCTGGAGAACTTTGCGATCCAGAGGGAGGTGGAGGAGATTTTGGAATGCTACTACAGTCCTCAACGTGCTGGCTGGCAGGTGTGAGAAATGAGCAACGCTTGCTATGTTCAATGCACTCCGAGTACACACTTCTGTTTCAACAACATGATCTGTTTGAGTAAATGTATTCTAACAAGGTCCTGCTCCTATGTCATTTTGTGTATGAAATGCACTTTCTAGCCTTCCCCCATGGGTCACAACCAATCACCATCTTTTTAAGATGGAAGATGGGATCTAAAATTCATTTCCACTCCTTCTCATTTGGTATGCCAATCCCGAACCCTGGTCAGCTGGAGCTTAGCCACGGAGTCATCCCTCTGTGCCATACAGCCAGCATCAGGCAATTCTGACTTTTAGCATGAACATATAAAACTTCTGCTGATGGCTTCTCCTACCCTTAATTTGGATTTGTACCCATTATTCCAGGAGGGCAAATTCAGGAACTCCAGGTACTCTGCCTCTACGTCCTCTATGAAAAAGTACAAAAATCTTATAACCCAGACTTCCATTTAATGCTGCTTCACCACCTAAAAGAAATAAGACAGCAATACCACAGGTAAAATGTCACATTTATTACCTTATATGACCTCCTCCAACACTATATTTTCAAATGCCATGTGCTGCCCCTCTCTGAAACATCTGATGTGCGGTCTCACTACAAGATAGCTTGTGACATTTTGTGAAAATTCCCTGGGTAAAGCTAGTAACTAGTTATGAAGACTCATTATGTCACCAAGTCCATGGCAGCCTTATGCAAACTCATCCCAATTACAACCTTGCTCCATCCCCATAGGTCTACATGATACTTGGTCTTTGTCACACACCTTTTCCATGCTTACTGGGTTTATGTCTCCTCAGATATACCTCACTAACATATGCATCACTCCAAACCACCCAAGCCCAAACATAAAAGGTGGGATCCAACTTCCTAGGATGATGGATCTCTTGAATCCAGAAAGTCCTGCAAAAGTCCAACAAATATGCCTCCCTAAATAACCAAGAGCCGTTAAATGGATATACAAATACCTCCTGGATTTTTCTGTGACCAGCTAGGTCCTAAATGTACATCTCCATGCCCCTACCTGCTGTCAGGCCCAAATTTCCACTCCCCCATCTGTCAGATTTATATTTTGCTGTAATTAGGCATAAATGTCATACTGTTGCCAGCTGTGATATGACATGGCATGTATGAAGGCCACATTTCTGCACAGCTACACAAGCAATATGCACATCACTCTACCCCTGGCAATCCTGTCCCCAGCACACAAATAAAGGTACTGCAACCCTTGTTCCATCTCTCAGACGTAAGCAATTAACAGCTTTTGCTTGCTGCATGAACAAAGGTGTCTCAAACTCCATGCCATGCATTTCACAACATGGCACTCATATACATCCCCCCCCCACCATGAAGAATTGGAAAGGTTGCAACTGAGAGGCCAGTCTTTATGTGAACAAGTTTTCCTGCAAAGGTAATCTTCTGCAGATACAAATTCAAACAAAAAAGTTCCAAAGACACACTTTAAATTATCATCAATGATTAAGACTTGACAGCATAATTGATCAAGTATAACTTTAGTGTAAGAGCACTGGAAATCTCCCCCTTTATTTAACTATCAATTGGTTAAACGGGTAGGTGAGATAGTTGAAATACTTCTACCTCAATGCAGAATAAGGCAGTAACAAATTACAAATGTGTAATATAACATTTGCAGTACACATAATGAATACTTTAAAGAATATATTTTGCTGCTTTCTTGGCCTGGGTCAAGGCTGAAATAAATTACAAATATTTAATAGGAAATGTGCAATTTATGCTGCAGTACACAATAAATATTTTAATAGAAAATGAAAGTACAGGTCTGTTGGGAACAGTCATGTGTTTGCAAGCATAACAGAAATTAGCCGACATCAACAAAACCAGTAAACAGGATAAATATTAAATTAGATATGACAACTGTCCATATGACGTAGATACGACTGTGTCTAGTTGCTCAGCCTGGGTTACCTGGGATAGCTCTATTGAGCGAAAGCTGGACATAGAACCAATCAACTGCCAGACATGAACTGAGAATTGCTACACTTAATGCAAGTTCACTGACAGGATGTAGCTTGGAAGTGGATGACATGATGATACGGAGGAGGCTGAACATCCTATGTATCCAAGGGACACAATGGAAGGGCAGCGCAACAAAGCCACTTGGCTTGGGATCCACAGTCTACTACTCAGGATGGGGACAGGCTAGAAATAGTGTGGAAATTGTGGCGAGAGAGAGGCTTCAGAAAGCAGTGAGGGACATCAGAATTAATGACAGACTCATGGCAATCAGACTCAAGTGTAATGATAGGGCAGTATTCATAATCTCAGCCTATGCCCCAGAGCAGGGTTGTGATAGTGAGGAAAAGAGTGCATTCAGACAGCAATTCCAGGACCTTCTAGATAAAGCAGGACAACATGAATTGGTGTTGATAATGGGCAACTTGAACGCACATATCAGGACAGACAGAACAAGATATGAGGACTGCCTGGGTCCACATGGGTGGGGCAACAGAAATAGAGGAGAAGAAGCCATTCTAGACTTCTGTCTGGCAAATAGCTTGATAGCAGCCAACATACGGTTCAGAGAAAGAGACAGCTACAAGATCACATATAACAGCAGCCAACACGCAACTCAGGTAAACTTCCTCCTATTAAGGAAAAGGCACTGGGGTAGAATCCAGGGCTGCAAAGGTCATCTCCAGTGAAACAGTTGGCCCACAGCATAAACCACTGGTTCCCACAATCAGCTGCAAGCAGTAGTCAGAGAAGGCTCTAAGGTCAACAGAGACCAGGCTGAAGACTTGGAAGTTGAGAGAGAAAGTACAACAGTTCAAGAAATTACTCAGTGCTCTAGCACCCCAAGAAGAGGAGGAAACAGGTGGAGTTGAAGAATGGTAGCACCTCAAAACAGCATGTGTTAGGACTACAGAAAAGATATGTGATCGAGCCAGGTATGGAAGTAAGGTACATAAGGAAAGCTGGTGGCGGAATGCAGAAGTCCAGAAGTAATCAAAAGAAAGGGGGAGAGCAGGAAAAAAATGGGAGATAGCTTCTTTGTTAGCCAACTAGCAGTCTAAGAAAGGAGTTGCAATAGCAAAGAATAGGGTATCCGAGGCACTCTACCAACTTCTGGAAAGTGATTCGGTAGGAGGTACAAAAACTATATCAGGTTGCAAGGAAAGGCAAAAAGATAAAGATAATTAGACACCATTCATGAGGGATGCCAGCAACAGCCTGCTTACCAGTCTGCAGCACATCAAAGGCAGATGGGAGGAGTATTTTCAGCAGCTTCTGAATGAAGGAAACTCCACAGAAGCTGTACTGCCCCAGAAACAGCCTACGATGAGAGAAGAAGCGAGCCCACTCTAGAAAAGTAAGAATAGCACTAAGGAAACAAAGTCAAGGAAAGCAGCAGGCTCAGATGAGGTAACAGCAGATATGATAATGATGTTGGGCGAGAGAGGGAAGAAATGGTTGGCTCCCGAAGTTACTCATAGCAGCGTGGAGAGAAAGTCGTATCCTAAATGACTGCAGAATAGTCCTACTCATGTCAATGTACAAGAACAAGGGGACAACCACAACTGTGGGCAGTACAGAGCCATCAAACTCCTATCACATTGCATGAAAGTTCTGGAGAGGGTGATTGATAAAATGGATACGCTGAGTAGTAGAATATAAGATAGGAGATGAGCAGTTCAGATTCAGATCAGGATGCAGCACAACTAACCCGAAGTTGTTTGCTGTGAGACAGATAATGAAGAAGCTAGAGATGAGGAAAGAATCCAACTGGGCATTCCTAGACTTGGAGAAAGCATACAACAAGTTCCCAAAAAAGCTGATCTGGGCAGTACTGCAGTGGTTTGAAGTCCCAGAAACATTGGTAGAATTAGTGCAGGCTATGTACAAGGACCCAGTGACTGAAGTACGAACAATGTTCAGCCTCACAGAGGGGGTTCCCAGTGGGACTGGGTGTATACCAGGGTTCAGCTCTGAGCCCACTGCTGTTAATAGTGGTGATGGACTACATTAGCAAACAGGTTGGGGGGGACAGATCAACAAAGTTACTGTATGCAGACAAAATAGCATTACAAGTAGACACTGAGCAAGAGCTTCAGCAAGGATAAAGGAAGGGAATGGAATGAAAATAGAAGGCACATGGGATGAAACTAAGCACAGATAAGACAGTGGTAATGGCAGCAATTTGGTAAAATCAGAAGAAGCTGAGAATTGAGATACAGCCAGTCCCCAGATTACGAACATCCGACATGTGGACAACCCATAGATACGACGGGCTGCCGCAATGTCAGAAAAAATATCCAAATAAATAAAAATAAAAAAAGAAACCTCTTACTGTTATTCGAAGAAATAAACTGTTCTTTCCTTTTTCTCCATTCGTGAAGCTGCTCGCAAGTCTTGTTAGAGCATTTACTTATTCGTTCACAGAGAAGAAGTGATCCATTTGGCTAAGGGAGTCTCGGTTTTGATGATCTGATTAGCTGTTTGCTTCAGTACAGTTTTGAAGCAGTTACTGTACTGTTTTGTAGAATCGGCAAATGCCACTGCAGCTCACTAGGGTCTAGATAACAGTAGGTCAGGCAGAGGTCTAAAAGTGCTGGAAAGAGTGGAAACATTAGTGGGTGATGCCTGCAGTACAGAAATGTGAAGTGAAGCTTAGAGAGGTAAATTTAACATTTTTTGGAACATTCTACTGTACTATACTGTACGCATTTTATGTTGTTGTTCTTCTTTTGGCTTTTCCCAGTTAGGGGTCACCACATCGGAACTCTGGTCCGCTAATGATTGGCAGTAGATTTTTACAGTGCCGAGGTGCCAGCCCGACGCCCAACCTTCAACGAAGGCACGCCCATTCACGTAGGTCTTTCGAACACCACTTGACCATGGGGAGGACATGCAGACTCCACACAGAAGGCGCTCCAGCTGAGAATTGAATGGGAGAACCTCTTGCTGTGAGGCAACAACGCTACAGCTGCACCACCGCGGCTACTGTACGCATTTTATGTACTATTTGTAAAAAAAAAAAAAAAAAAAAGGAATGTCTGTAAAATACTGCTCTGAAGCAGCTGAATTCAAACATTAATTAGGTATAGACAGTGGTAGTATCGACCAATCAGACCTGAGAAGTGTCTAGCTGCAGACCCCAGTACTGTGTGTTTATCCTGTGGAAGACCAAAAATAAGAGGAATATCCCTACTGGCCTCTCATTAGTGCAAGAAAATTCTAGAAGCCTTTTTAATGATTTAAAAGCTGCTCGAGCAGCAAGTGCAGGCAGGTGTGATGAAGAATTTTGAAAGCAGTGGCTGGCTCCATCACTTTAGAATGAGGGCTAATTTGCATAACATTAAAACTCAAGGTGAAGCTGCGACTGCAGATATAAGCGCTGCAAGGGATTTTCCTAAAATAGTGGAAAAAATTATTGAAGATGGAGATTATTTGCCAGGCCAAATAAATATTTAATGTAGACGAGACTGGCTTATTTGGAAAGAAAATGCCTAAAAGGCCTTACATTTCAAAAGAGGGAAAAAAAGTGCAGCAGGTCATAAGGCAGCAAAAAACAGGCTAACCTTATTGTTTGGAGGTAATGCTTCAGGTGATTTTAAGTTGAAGCCTTTGCTTGTGTATCTCTCCTTAAAAGGGCACTACAACATATCATTAAGGCATCTCTTCCTGTTAGTTGGAAGACAAATGCAAAGGCTTGGGTTGCAATTGCCATCTTTGAAGACTAGTTCTTGAACCATTTTTGTTCCTGCTGTTCAAAGGCATTGCCAGGCCAAAAACATTCCTTTCAAAATTCTTCTTGTACTTGACAATGCACCAGGACATCCAAACAGTTTAGATGACTTACACTCAAATGTAAAGGTTGTATTTTTACCCCCAACATCATATCGCTACTTCAGCCAATGGGTCAGGAGTAATAGCCTCATTTAAGGACCATTGTTTATGCCGGACTTTCTCACAAGCAGTCAGGGCTACCCAAGATAATACGATGACCTTAAGGAAGCTGTGGAAGATTATAACATCTATGATGACATCAAAAATATTGCTGATTCTTGGGATGCAGTAAAGCAGTCAAATATGAAAGGAGTGTAGAATAAATTGTGCCCACAATTTGCACCTGCTTCAGACTTCTACAGATGACGACATTGCTGAAGCCAGGCAAGCTGTGGTTGATATTTGTCATCAACTGCAGTAAGACATCACTGACATGGATGTCATAGAGTTGCTTGACTCCTATGACAAAGAACTGACCAGTGAAGACCTTATGGAACTGGAGCAGCAGACGATAGCATTTGAGGAAGAAAACAGGGACCTAGAAACTCCAAAAATCAAAAACGTTTGACAAAAAAAGAGTTAGCTGAAGCCTTTCATCTCAATGAAGCAGGAATGGCAAAGTTAGAGGAGCAAGATTCCAATACAGAGCGGTTCACCCAAGTTTACCATGCAGTTAGAAGGCCTCAGCTGCTATAAGGCCATTTACGAAGAGAAAAAGGAAAGCTCTGTACAAATCTCCCTTGATGCCTACTTCAAGACATGGACTCCAGCAGTAAAACCCTCTTTCCAGTAGAAGAATCAAACCATGACTCTGCACTGCCAGGCCTATTCTCTCCAACAAGTCCATTATTTTCTGCATCATCCAATTAATAACGTTAACTCACAAATGACTGCTAACCTTTACAGCAATTGTTATCCCTTTTCTTTTTTTTCATTTAAACTGTTTCTTTAATGTTTTTACAGTATGTACCGCACTGTACAAGTTTACAGACAGTTACTGTACTGTTAAAGTATTACACTGTACTTACAGTATTATGTTTAATATTTTTCTTTTTATTTGGAAGTGTTTCTAAAGTCTTTTATATGCAAAGAAAAGTAAAATAAATACTAGACTGAGGCAAACATTTGACTAAGTGACATTTCTTATGAACCATATGAATGTGTTTTGACTTGCATACAAATTTCACTTAAGGACAGACAAAAAAATGGATCGTGTCCTTAACCCAGGGACTGCCTGTAGAAGAGAGATAGTGGAACAGGTTAATAGCTTCAAGTATCTGGGAGGGGTGGTCCTAAGACAGACAGAATATATGTGTGTGACTGAGAGGGAGGATAGAGGAATGGTGAGGATGCAAGGAGTAGAGGTAGCGAAGGTGGATAAGTTTAAATACTTGGGATCAATAGTTCAGAGTAATGGTGTGTGTGGAAGAGAGGTGAAGAAGAGAGTACAGGCAGGATAGAGTGGGTGGAGAAGAGTGTCAGGAGTGATTTGTGACAGATGAGTACCAGTAAGAGTGAAAGGGAAGGTCTACAAGAGGGTAGTGAGACCAGCTATGTTATATGGGTTGGAGACAGTGGCACTGACAAAAAGGCAGGAATTAGAGCTGGATGTGGCAGAGTTAAAGATGTTAAGATTTGCACTGGGTGTGACGAGGGTGGACAGGATTAGGAATAAGTATATTAGAGGGTCAGCCCAGGTTGGAATGTTTGGAGACAAAGCCAGAAAGGCAAGATTACGTTGGTTTGGACATGTGATGAGGAGGGATGCTGAGTATACTGGAAAAAAGATGCTAAGGATGAAGCTACCAGGTAACAGGAAAAGAGGAAGGCTTAAGATAAGGTTTATGGATGTGGTGAGAGAGGACATGCAGGTGGTTGGTGTGACAGAGCAAGATGCAGAGGACAGGAAGAAATGGAAACAGATGATCCGCTGTGGCGACCCCTAATGGGAACAGCCGAAAGAAGATGATGATCTGGGAGGGGTGGTCGAGAAGAAAGGAAGTCTGAATGAAGAGGTCAAAGCTAGAATCAGAGGGGCTGCCACCAACTGGCAGAGAGTCTCAGGTGTAGTCTATGACAGAAGAATGCCAAAGAATCTGAAAAGTAAGGTGTACAAGACAGTGGTGCAATCAGTACTACTGTATGGTACAGAAACCTGGGCAGTAAAGGCAGAGCAAATAAAGAAGCTAGAGGTGCTGGAAATGAAGTGCCTGAGAAGAGTGGTAGGACGCACACTGTGGGACAGATGAAGAAATGAGGACATAAGAGCAGAAGCCAAAGTAGCTCCAATTGCATAAAAGATCAAAGAGAACAGATTACAGTGGTGCTGTCACATGTGCAGAAAAGCAGACGACAATCTTGTGAAGAAGATTTGGGACAGACAGAAGAAGGTGTGACAAAGGGAAATACTGCCAGACAGCCATCTGGAATTTCGTAAATTATGTCATTTGTGAATATCAACATGATGTATACAAGATGCGTTACAAATGTATTTGAACTGTATGTCATGTGCATGTCAAACTGCTTGAAGGTGTTTGCAAAGTACTGTTTGAAATGTAACCACAATGTACCCTACTGGAAAAGAACAGAAATGTACATGCACTATTTTAACTGTTTAAATGCATATATTTTAACAGTGGAAACTGGGATACAGGAGGTCAACCTCAGTCTAGTAAACTTTAGAAAAATAGCTGAAATTAAATTACTTTATGGCTATGCAATAAAAGATGATCTCTTTCAGTTTCCATGCAGCAAGGAGAGAATGTCTAAAATTAGGGAGCTTTCTGTATTGTCTTTGAAGTGTTTTATGACTTTCAGCATTTGCCAAACATCTGAGGAAAAGCCCTTGTCTATTTATTTTTACAGGTAGATGCTAAATACTACCAGTTGCCATCAATGGTTGTTTTGGGGCCTGGGAAATAGGAATCAGATTGATAAGCAATGATGTAATTCTGCAAGTTATCCCATCAGTAATATTTGAGATATGAATTTGAGAACTCAAGAGAGACAGCATTCTGTATTCTGTCTTTGACCTGCCAACAACTAGAGAAGATGCAGTCACCACATCTGCTTTGCTCTGTAAGTAGCTTTCTAGGGAATAGTAACTCTCAGATATAGTCAGGAATATAGCAAAGCTTAATTTAGATATTTTTCTTCATTTATTTGAGATTGTCCTGCAATGTTGTTTTAAATATTTCCTGTGATTTTGAACTCTAACATCACTGTAAATATACATTTAGTATCGTCTTGTTCTTTTATTACTTATTATTAAATATATTTAAATATTTAATTGTGGCTGATCTGTCTAGAGATATTTAAGTTCCGAGAATGCTTGCATATTTATGTGGTGACACTGTGGGCCACTAATAAGCCTTGCTCTTGGTCAAACTACCATTTGTATTAATAGTAACATTACACAGTAAGATTGGATACCTTTGTTAAGGGCCTTAAAGTGGCATTGAGAACTAGCTTATAGTCTGGTCAAAAGGGCGCATGGCTAGTAAACCTGTGCTAGCCTTTCCCCAGGGTGTGTGTGTGTGTGTGTGTGTGTGTGTGTGTGTGTGTGTGTGTGTGTGTGTGTGTGTGTGTGTGTGTCTGTGTGTGTAAATTAAACCTCAGAGAGAGAGTGTGTGTCAGCTACTTGGGCAGAGACATGAAGCACTGGATGGACAGAGAGGGTCCTGGAGGTCTTGGCTTAGCCACTCAGCTGAGAGCTCAACTCTATAGTCGTGCCAGTGGGGAGTCTTATTGGGGATCTGGAGAAAGAGGGAGAAACTAGCCACAGACTACCTGTGGTCTCTGTGTGCTCTTAAGGGAAATTGCACTTGATACAGAGAGCTGCATATGGTAATACTGTGTGTATACCTTGTCATCCTCACAGTGTACATCCACCACTGGTGCCACTGGTGAGGATTGAGGCTCCCTGATTACTGGTTCAGTGGAACATCAATGAAGGTGAGAGGAAACGAGGACGTCCAGCAAAGAGATGGATGGATTGTGCGAAAGAAGATCTGCGACAGTCAGGCAGGAGTGTGGCACTGAATTGAGAGAGATGGTGACCGTTAACACAATACCCAGACCCCATGTAGAAAATGGGAAAAAGGGGGCTAATGATGTCAAGGTACTATCATTGAACAAGATATAATGTAGACCATAAGATAGGCAAGAACTACTCAGTGAATAGTACTGTTCATATACAGCATACAATGTTAACAGAGAGTAGTTCAGCAATTTACAAACAAAAACAACAGTTTAATAACGGAAAACACACTAAAAAAACAGATTTAATGAGCAAGTGCTTTCATCATAAAATGACTTCTTCAGACTCAAAATTCATTAACAAAGTACTTTTAAAACCAGAATGTAAATTACATGATCATTCTAAACTAAACACATCTGTACATTAAAATTAAAAAAAAAATCAAAGCTAATTTCAACTTTTGCTTTTTAAGCACACACTTAAAACCTATATGATCATTTAAACCTTTTTCCACTGTTGCATTCAAAAGTAATTGCCATTCAAACTCCAAATCCTCTTCTCCACCCCTAATATCAGGTTAAATACAATCGAATACATAAAACAAAAACGTTTTTAAAGTCTACACTCTTTTGTGTGCCTAAACAAAACATTTCTTTTATTCTTGCTTTTTATTGCATACATATGTTCATAAATCCACTGTTTGACTTTTCTAATTGTAATAATTCTATCTACAACTTCTATACATTTATTGTCCCTTTCAAACATCGTTCAAACTTGTTACCCCTTTTATTTATAAGAATAGCTCAATCACAAACCAATGATTATATCTTATCACCAATCAAAATCTTCCAATTATCATCAAACAGATTTAATAGTATTAGTGGCAATGGTTCAAATCAAAACTATACCCATTTTAAATGGGCCACTTTTACTACTATCCAGAATACTGACATCACTGACTCACAGGTTCTTTGTAGGGTGTGTACACATCCACTCTTCCCTTAATTACGTCAGTCATCACCCCGTCCACTAACTCTCTGGGATAGCCATCCATCCATAACCCCTTTTCCCCCATTTTAGCACATGAGGTCAGTGTGTCAGTTCAATAGTGACAATCTAGAGCCAAAGTTTATACCGCCGGGTAGCTAGCCCTACTGCAGTTGGGATTTCCTCTCTCAATAAATTTCTCAGGTCTAAAATATCCTGCCTAATATCTACAACATGACTGGTCAGTCTACTGATCCTAATCATCTGTCTTGTATTACATTTGACTTCCTGGCGCAGACTCATCATATCCCACCCTTCTTCCAGTGCAGTTCCCTGCACATATCAAACTCTTAAGCACAAAGCACTGCTCTTTGCAGAGTTGCTCATTTGTACATTAATTCAGCTTGCTCAAATAGATATCTGCATGGGATTTTAATATTACTGGTGTACTACAAGGGAAATATGCAGCAAACATACTGTCCACATTACAATGGCAAAATATATTTAGTAGCATGGCAGAAAGCAAGGGGGTGGTGACAGTTGTATCTCAGTGGCAGTGGGTGTCAAAATACCCAACCCCCAAGCTCAAATCATGGACAGGATACACTTTGTGCATCTCAAAGATTTATTGGTATGAGACTGGCTTTTGTACTACTTCCATACCTCTCAATCTCTTAGGACAAGAAACCTGGATAGAGTCTACAGTAATGGGGGTACTGAATCCCAAAAACAGGGACACATTTTAAATATTGCTCTTACAAATTTATAAAGTTACTAGAACATGATTTATGTTAGCATGCATTTACTGAATGATACGACTTCTGAAACTCAAATGTATGTCATTATTTAGTGACTTTAATCCACAATGATATGGAAGAAAAATACAAATTTTATGAGGAAAAGAACAAAAATGTGAAGCTAAAGTCTGGACATTCTGTGAAAATCTGGACAGTTGAGAGGTATGACTACTCCTGCATTCACCAGAAAGAGTGATAGGGAAACTGGTGTACTATTCTACCGAGATACGTGTATAGGCAGATTGTGCTAGCCTACATCTCCTTCTCTCAGTCAGTGATATTTTTATTTTTGCTCTACTCGATCAACCTCAGTACTACCCCCCCTAGATTCCACGTTCACCCAACCCTAGGTACTCCATGACACAGCATTTCAACAGGTCAGCCTTCAGACTCCTTGGGAAGTTGACCTTACAACTCAGTGTTCACTCCCGGGTGTACACACTGGTCAATTATGGTCCCAAGCTGTGGGAGCAGCTACTGCATCATGCCAGCCACACAACCCTTCTTTACCACCCTCAGACGACTTGCAAGGCTCCATGTCTCCACCAGAAATTTCACAGAAATCTGTGTTCCTCAACACCCCCCCCCCCCAAATATGTCAGCTGACTAGCAACATCAAGATATGGGACAGACTAATGCAATAACATCAGGTCATCATCACCAACCCCTCTCTACCTCCTTCCAATGACCTACAAGCCTCCAAATCTCCACTAGAGGTCACACAGAAATCCACCCCCATAAGCCAGCCAGTTAGCTACAACAAGAATATAAATGTGCATGTTTTAGAATAAAGGATAGCTCAGTTTTCTGTTTAAAACTCTTTCAATACACTTTTCTTACAAAGTAGCACTGATGCTACTATGTTTATACAAGTACTGCATGCCTGTTAATCAGCATTATTCAGACAAGTTATACTACCTGTGATAGCTTATATCTTAATATGTAATATTGCCTATTTGTCTGTCATAATACATTCTATAATGGAGTTGTCATTGCCACATGCTCAGGTAGGGGGTGAAAAGGATTCTGAAACAGCTTATCCACCCACCTGGTTAACAAGCAATCAAATAAATAGATTGTTATACAGAGTCTGTTAGCATATTCTGCATGGGCAGATGCCCTGCCTTTGCACCATTAGTCTTAACTTTAAGCATATGAAGCTCATCGAGGATTTTGTGCTGTAAAATTACATTTGGTGCAGAATATTGTCTCCTCTCTGTGGCATAAGTAAAGTAAGTGAAATTTCATACAAGTGTTAGATTTGGAAATTCAAAGTAGCATTTCATGAAATCAAATTAACTAGAAATGCAGTTTTACACGGACACCAACATTCTTAGTAAGCTTTTATAAGCAACAGCTAATAAAAGATCAAGACTGCAGATTGCAGCATTATGAAAGGAACACATATATAAATATATGGAGACAGATGTCCACATATCAAGGCAAAACAAGTCAACAAAGGGGAGTAAAGTAGTGGTGCATATGGAACAAGACAGCCTGTTGAAGTTGGGGGGTGGGGGGGTCTCTGTGAAACATTACCTGACTAAATATATCAGAAGACCAAAGGCATCACGAAAAAGGACTCAGGGATTGCATCAAAAGTGATTCAGAAAGGAAGTGTGGAATATAACATGTATATTCTTTTTTTTTTCTGGGGGGGGTGCTGCACCCCCTCTGACCATCAAACCGCCCTTCTGCTACTTATCAGGCCCATTTGTCCAATAACTACAATTCCTCTTCTGTCCATTTATTCTCCTGCTCATTTCCATAACTGCCCTCCTTTTTAACTTACATTACTACTCGTCTATAAATTATTAGAGAATAGGCAAACTGTACATCAACATACTGAATGGAGAACAAACATTCTCCATCAGGGTATTAAGGTATTAATGTACAAGTAATGCCTGCTGACATACGAGTCCACCGCTTCATGGCAGCATATCAAGCTGCAAAAAAAAAAAAAAACTAACGTATGCCATTATTTTACACTTGTTCATAGGTAGGTACTAGGCTATTGGGCCTATATAAGGCTAGCCAAAAAGGTACCCTGGCTTTTGCCACCCAAGAAAATTATTTTCCTGTGCCCCTGTCGAGCAGAGTCACAGAGGTGATCCCCGGGGTGAATTTCCTATTTCCCATCCAATCAAGATTTTTCTTGAGGAGTGCTAATGAGGAGCTTTGTTTGATATAAACAGATAGTTTGTTCCAGAGTATGGGAAGTCTCTGGGACAGGAATCTATCCCTCCAGCATGTTCTGTTTATTGTAGTGACAAGGTTTAGGTCCCTAGACCATGCAGCTCGGAGGGATTGGGATTTCTTTAAGTGGAGCATGTCCAACAGCTCTGGGTTTGTACATTAGGCAGAGATCGCCTCTGAGTAGGCAATATACGATGGAGTAAAGCTGGAATTTTTTGTGACTG
Organism: Protopterus annectens; assembly: GCF_019279795.1. NCBI lineage: Eukaryota > Metazoa > Chordata > Ceratodontiformes > Protopteridae > Protopterus > Protopterus annectens. The sequence continues at coordinate 998,698,280 of NC_056728.1, forward strand.
TCTGCGTAGGGCATTTGTTTGAGATCAGTAATCCTCTTTGTGAGGTATTTCTGCGGCCTTTCCATTTGTTGTAGATGTCTTGTGAGGTACATACCAAAAGGGGCATTGTACTCTATAATGGGTACCATGAGTGACGAGTAGAGGGGAACAAGGACCTCTTTTTTTCCTTGATGAGAAACCTTTTGTGATGAGGTGTGCCATGCAGAAGGATTTCCTGACTACTGTGGCGATGTGATTATCAAAGGAGAGACTGTCCACCTGTGTCCCAAGGTCTCTTATCACACTTTCGGTGTTAAGTAGACTACCACCTATGTGGTAGCTCATGGGCACAGAGTTTTTACCAAAGGGGATGACAATGCACTTTTTGGCATTGAGCTTGAGGCCATGGCTTTGACAACAGGCATTTGTCTCCGTGAGGCCCTTTTGTAGGATGTCCACATCGCTAGGAGTTTCGATTATGGCTCCTAGTTTGCAGTCATCTGCAAACTTCATTAGCCAAAGACCTTCTGTGTTAGCCTGTACTTCAGAAAAGTAGATACCAAACAGGAGAGGACCCAGGACTGAACCCTGTGTTACTCCACTTGTCACTGGTCTGAAGTTGGATTTGGAGTCTGCTACTTTCATAGTGTGAGTTCTGTCAGTGAGCCAGTTGGCAACCCATCTTGTGATATAGGGATTTGTACCTAGTTTAGTGAGTTTATCTATAATTCCAGAGTGGGGGATGGTGTCAAAAGCCTCAGCGAGATCTAGATAGGCTGTGTGAACCACCTTACCCTCATCTACGGCTTTGTTGACTGCTTCAAAGAAGTCTATCAGGATTAAGAGACATGATCTGCCTTTTACAAACCCGAACTGGGTAGGGTCCAGAGTATGGAGATTACCAATGTCTTTGTGTATAAGATCCATGATGATATGTTCCATGGCCTTGCAGACCAGGCTCGTCAGGCTAATGGGGTGGTAGTTCCCAGGGTCCATGGTAGCTCCCCCTTTGTGGAGTGGGATAACCGTCGCTGTGCACCATTCAGTGGGAACAAAGCCTGAGGTGAGGCTATGATTGAACGTGGTGTTTAGGTGGGGTGTCAGTTCATTCTGCAGTTCATGTAGAACGCAGCCTGGGATGTTGTCAGGTCCCATGGATGCTGTGTTCTTGGCTTTGGAGAGAGTGTTTTTTTTATCTGTGCAGCTGTGATTACAGGAACTTTGCATTCTTCCGGTATAAAGATGGGCCCTCTAGGGGGGTAAAGTTAGCACTGAACCAATCTGCCAGGATGTTGGCTATATCAGTTGGTTCTGTATATTTAGTGCCATTGTGCTGTAACTCAGAGCAGATCTGAGTGTTGCCACTGAGATTCTTGACACAGCTATAGAATGCTTTGTGGTCTTTAGAATCAGTGGCAATTTTGTTTTCGTAACTAGCTTTGGAGGATTTTATGAGAGATCTCAGCTTCTTACGGAGGCTGACTAGGGAGTTCCCCCAATCATGGGATTTTACTCTTTTTTGCCACAGTTTCTTTCTTCTGTTGTAGAGTTTGTTTATGGCAGGGGACCACCAGATTGGCTTCCTCTTTTTGGAGGATAGCATCTTTGTTCTGTTAGGGATAGCATGATCCATGCACTCGTGTAAGTGCTTATAAAGTGTATTAGTGTAGGATTCAGCAGTCGTACCTCTATTGTCTGTCTGCATGGGTGTCGTGAAGTTTGCCACTTCTGTCTTAAGAAGCATGAAGTTGGCTTTGGAGAATTTTTTTACGGTAGTTTCCCTAATGGGGGGTGGGGGCGGGATGTGGATGTCTAGGGTGATTAGCTTGTGGTCGGATCTGACCAACAAGGAACTGACCTCTGGTGTGGAACACCGGTCACCCATGTTGGTAATGACCAGGTCTAGGATATTGCTGCCGCTGGTGGGGGTGTGTATAGGTTGATCCAAGGCATTGGAATTTATGAATTCCAGAAAACATTGAGCAAAAGAGTTGGTACACAAGCAGTTTTCCCAGTTAATGGTGAGGTAGTTGAAATCGCCCATTATTAGGGTGTTGGATTGTACCCTAATATTTTCCAGTGTATCAAGAAATGAGGAGTGGGAATCCTGGGGCATGGTGGGGGATCTGTAGCAAGTTACAATTTGGATTGCGGTCTTGCCCAGAGTTAGTTGCACTTGGATAATCTCAGATGCATTATGCTGAGCAACTAGTCTGGAGGTGTGGATATCCTTAATGAATATGGACATGCCTCCGCCTATAGTGTTTCGGTCCAGGTTAGGTAGCCGAAAAGGTGTGGTAAGAATTATAGCCTGGTAATGCAGGGGTGCTCTCTGGAGCCTTGAACCAGGTCTCTGTCACTGCACAGATGTCGATGTTCTCCATTTTAAGGAGTGCCTCAAGTAAATGCATTTTAAGGTTTAGACTTCTAGCATTGAGTAGCATTACCCTCAGATTTTGCTTGCTTGTACCTGTTAAGGTGGTGAATTTGTCATTTGAACCTTGCCTAAAAAAGGCACTATAGGGGTGGCAAAAGCCTTAGCCAGTATCCGGAATCCCAAGGGCGACAGGTGCAGGCCATCTTGGGCAAAGCATCATGGTCTGTTGATCATGTCATCCCAGGCAGACAGATACTGGATCCTCTTAGAATGACACCAGAAGCTTAGCCAATTGTTGAAGTCAATCATTTTGTCCTTGTACTGTGGTATCATTTTGGGTGATAGCAGGATGCAACTCAGGGCTAGGGTAATACCTGCCTGAGCTACAAGATTGGAGAGCTCCTCCATGTCTCTTTTCATGTAGTCCAGGGGAGGTACGTCTCAGGTCATTCACACCAACATGGACAATGACAGAGTCATATTTGTACTTGTTGTGGAGTGACCTGAGTGCATGCGTTATGTGGCAGATCCTGGCACCCGACAGGCAGCTGACAGTAACTTTCTCCTTGTTTAGCCTGCTGAGTGGAACATCAGTGTGCCTGACTATAGAGTCACCTATGACTAGAGTGTTGGGTATGTTGTTATGCCTTATGGGCTGTGGTTGAGTGGCACACTGAGTTTGTGGGCTGTGTGTCATTTGGGTTGTGTTGGGGGGGTGGAGGTTGCTTGCGTTTCTGCTTTGGAGGTCTCTGTTGCTTGAGCAAATTTTTATTAAGAGCCTCCGCGAATGTAGGTGTGTATTTCGTGTTTCTGTGTGTGTGTTTTGGTGGTGTAGGTTTTGAAGGACTATGTGAGGAGTGTGGCGCAAGTGTTTACCTTCTCCTCTTTACTGTCTAGCCCAGTCTTAGGTGAAGAGAGCTTTTCTTCCAGTTTGGCTATATGAGTGCATCTCTCACAGGTTGTAGTGTTGGGTGGTAGGAGGAGAGGGTTGCCTGTGTACATGAGGCAATTACTGCATTGCCCCAAGATGCCCAGATTCATCAGGTAGACAGAAGAAAACACAAGGAGCTGACCCTCAGATATGCCTGGATAGGTGCTTATTTAAGTACTAAAAACTGTTTTCCTCTAGACAAGTGAGGAAAGTTGAGTGCTGTAGTAATTTGTAGCTTATTTAGTGCTTACAATGAGGTCTGAACAAGTGCTGAGCTCAGGGAAACAGATTTTAGTGCTAAAACTAAAAAAACTGGAAAGGTCTAAGGGAAAATTTGAAGAGCAGACTTTATGGCGCAAGGAATAGTTTAACCCTAGCTAAGCGGCGATGCATAAAGTGTGTATATATTTTTTTAATATAACAATAGAAAACGAGCAAACTGATTTAAACAAATTACCCAATTAACCAGTAAAAAAGCTCAAAACTAAGCCCTGTTCTAGCAGTCTTCAAATCAGACAAGTTCTAACTGCACACACCTGCCACTAGGGTGCAGGGGAACCTTCTCCAAAAGAGATGGCCTGGATTAGTGATCAAGTTATACAAACAAAACTAGATTCAGGATGCCTGAATCTAGTCTATGCTACAGCAACCAAGGCGCACCAATTTCAGAAAGAAACAGTTCAAATAAGCAGGCACAATAAGCCTTTAGAATCCAAACTGCTGCAAGATAATAGTCAATAGAAAACACCAAACGTCGAGAAAAAACCTTTATGAAATAGCAAAGCTTTCGGGTTACTACCCTTCTTCAATACTCATACAACCATTCAATAAAACAATCAGATTTAAATAAGAGTCAAACAGTCACATGACACGCAGCCCAAAAAATGTGACAAGCATATAAAAATTTAAAAAATTACAAATATATACTTATGAAGCATATTCCAAACATAGAAAACATCACTAATACATATATAACATACAATAAAATCATTAATACATTATATATAGAAGTATACACGTATGTATATCTAACAACACAACCTAGTCCGTTGTAACTTAACAAGAACCAGTTTCAAGGTAACTGCAGAATTCAAACATGGAGAGCGATCAGCTGCTAGTCTTAATATCCATTCATACTCTTTAATTTCTAATGAATTATTGGTATCTCCACCCCTGATGGATACATACAACATGTCTATTACCCTAAATTTAAATCTATGACCAGGACCATATGTATTTATATGTTTATACAAAGCATTCTTATCATTGTTCCTTCTAATCTCTGATTTGTGTTTGATAATACGTTCAGCTAGATCAGCCGGAGAAGGTTCAAGAGTGGAATACGTCGAGGGGCAGGTCTATGACGAGGCAAACTGTGGTTTCAACCAAGCGCAAGAACGACAGTCCCATGGGACAAGGGAAAATGGGCCATCGATAGTTAAAGGTACTTTGAACTTGTCTAGTTTTACTTTAGAAGCCCCTCACTTCTCTTTACTTCAGAAGGGGCTTAGTTTTATACCTATGACCAGTGACGATTTGGTTGCTGCTCTCACAGACCTTAAACAATTTGTAAGAAATGTGAATTTGAAAGTTTTGTTTAAAGATTCTGCACCAAGTCAATCAGTTTGTAAAAGACGTAGTACGTTTATACCTCTTAGCATTCCTGTTCTTACTGCATATCATGATTTGTGTGAAATGGAATTGAGACAGTTATATTCAGATAATACAAAAATGAAATGTTATAATTTAAGCTATGATGAGTTCTTAGCATTGAAAGCACTGGAAACTGATAGTGGTATTGTCATTAAGCAGGCAGATAAAGGGGGCGTAGTGGTAGTTATGGATCGGGATAAATATATATTATCCATGGCCACCCTTCTTGGGGATGGCAATGCATTTAAATGTATTACTCCCGTTGATGTTAAAAAATGCATTAGTGTAGTGAATATGATGGTTTATGAACTACAGAGTAGTGGTGATATTGATTTGGATTTATTCCATTTCTTTACTGTTGTCTTGTCCGGTTATTCCACAATTATATGGGTTGCCGAATATACATAAATCACTATGTGATCCCCCCCATGAGACAGATAGTGTCTGGTAATGGCTGGTTAACTGAACCTATTTCTATTTATTTGCAGAAACAGTTACAGCCTTTTTTGTAACAATGTGTTGAAAGATACTACAGATTTTGTTATTAAGCTAAGGCATTGGTTTAAGAGCTTAAAACACTGCGGTCTTACAGAAGGGGGATTTTCTTTTTGTAACCCTTGACATTTCATCACTTTTTACGGTTATACCGAATGATTATGGCATTGAATCTATTAGGGATTTTTTGACCTTACAGGCTTCTCTTCCAGCGAGACATGTGGAGAATATGTGTTCTTTGTTAGATATAGTCTTAACCAACAATATTTTTCTCTTTGATAGACAACCGTATTTGCAGCTCACTGATGTAGCCATGGGCACATCAGTAGCTAATCTTCTTCTTTCGGCTTTTTCCCGGTTAGGGGTCGCCACAGCAGATCACCTGTCCGCTCATGATTGGCATTGGAGTTTTACGGTGTCGAGTTGCCAGCCCGGCACCCAACCTTCCACAGAAGGCACACACACTCACACCTAGGGCCAATTTAGAGTGTCCAATCCACCTACAGCATGTCTTTGGGATGTGGGAGGAAACCCACGCGACCACAGGGAGGACATGCAGACTTCGCACAAAAGGCACCCCAGCCGAGAATCGAACCGGAGAACCTCTTGCTGTGAGGCGGCAACGCTAACTGCTGCACCACCATGCTAATTTAGTTTTACATCAGTGGGAAAAGACATATGTTTGTAGTAATGCTAATTCTTTGAATAGTAATGTATGTTTCTACCAACATTTCGTAGACAATTGTTTTTTAATTTGGAAAGGGCCTTCTACTGAATAACTTAATTATAGAGAGTATTTGAATACTACAACAAGTTTTCTGAGGTTTAAGATGGAATTTTCAGATAGCTTTGTGACTTTTAGATCTTAAGGTTGAATTGAATGAAGGTTTGTTACACACTAGTATTTATAAAAAGGAGGTCTATGCTGGTAGCTACATACATAGTAGTAGTATGCATGCTCCACATGTCTTTAAAGGAATAGTAACAGCGCAATTTAGTAGGGCCAGTAGGTTAAATACTGATGATTCATGTTTTCTCATACAGCTTGATGAAATGAAGAATGATTTTTTAAGTGGTGGCTATGATCCTAAGCTATTGCTAGGCTTGAAAGCTAACATTATGAAAGATAGGCAGACAAGACTTAGACCAATTTTTTCGTCATTGGATGAGTTCTTACCTGAGTTAAATAAGAATAGAGTAAAGGACAATAAGATTAGGTACGTGAATACTTACAATGCTAAGACACATCTAGTTAAACGTATTATTGAAAAAAATTGGGTAGTGTTGATGGCATCACAGGAAGTTAGGGCCGTTTTAGATCATAGACCTTATTTCTCATATAGAAATATGAGAACACTAAAAAGTAAACTATGCTATAAGGATTTTAGGGGAGATTGTAATCTTCATACTTCCCTTAGGCGTGGTACTTTTAGTTGTATGAGTTGTACATGTTGCACTGACATTGTGGGTAATACTAGTGATACATTTACTCACCCAATAACTGGTAGAGTTTATAAATTTAATCTGTTAGCTACTTGTGTTAGTATTAATGTGGTTTATTTAGCGACCTGTACTGCATGTCCCTCTTTTTATGTGGGGAAAACGACAAGAAAGTTAAAAGAATGTATTATCGAGCACAAATCAGAGATTAGAAGGAACAATGATAAGAATGCTTTGTATAAACATATAAATACATATGGTCCTGGTCATAGATTTAAATTTAGGGTAATAAACATGTTGTATGCATCCATCAGGGGTGGAAATACCAATAATTTATTAGAAATTAAAGAGTATGAATGGATATTAAGACTAGCAGCTGATCGCTCTCCAGGTTTGAATTCTGCAGTTACCTTGAAACCGGTTCTTGTTAATTTAGAACGGACTAGGTTGTGTTGTTAGATATACATATGTATATACTTCTATATATAACGTATTAATGATTTTATTGTATGTTATATATGTATTAGTGATGTTTTCTAGGTTTGGAATATGCTTCATAAGTATATATTTGTAATTTTTTAAATTTTTATATGCTTGTCACATGATTTTTTGGGCTGAGTGTCATGTGACTGTTTGACTCTTATTTAAATCCGATTGTTTTATTGAATGGTTGTATGAGTATTGAAGAAGTGTAGTAACCCAAAAGCTTTGCTATTTCATAAAGTTTTTTTTCTCGACAATAAGCCTTTAACCAGAAATTCCCAGCTCAGAAGGGCAGAATCTAGCCTCTCCTCCCACAAGGGTGCAGACCACAAACCTTCTTAATGAAAAATAACTGGCCTGAAGCCCAAGTGCTTTAACCAGAATTAATACACTTTTAGAATAACAGACACTGAGCCTTCAATCAGCAATTCCCAACTTAGAAGGATGTAAGCTACCTGTCCTGCCACAACAGTGCAGACCGCAAACTTTAATGTAAAACAACTGGTCTGGAGCCAATGTGCTTAAACCAAAAGGCTTAGAGTAACTGTTACAATTTAATCAGGCTACTACCAAACAGTAATAAATGGAGCAGAATAAATACAATTGAGTACTTTTAAGAACAGGCAAATGCAAAATAAAGTGCATTTTTTTAGTAAAGTGCAAGGAGAGAGGAAGAAGGAGCAGAAGAAAAATTCAAGGTTAAGAACCTAAATGGGTTGGCCTTCTCAAATGTTCTCTCTGTATTAAGTAGAGTGAACACCAGACTGGGAGGGGTGTCCCAGATCAAATTTACAGTAACAGTGGGTAACTGCAAAGCCACCAGCTATAACACCACCACAAGAATAGGGGTGGGGGGGACAGTTTCAGGACAGATGAGAAACAGAAAACAATACCAGAAAATATATAAAATAATTCAATCAGGCAAAATTAAGACAAGGCAGAACTTTGAAAGGTTAAAATGCCAAGAAATACAAATCAGCGATATATTTCCAGATTGTTTGAGAATCACAGTGCAGCCAGAACACCAGGAGTTTCTAACAGCGGTTCAGCTGTTTAATGAGCATAAAAAGAGAGAGACAGGCTGTGTGTGTGATCAAGAGAGTTGGGAGAGAAAGTGAGAGCGATCTTGTGTGACTGAAAGCATGTATGAAAGCAGAGGAGACTGTGTGTATGAGATTGAGAGGACAGTGACAGTGATCTTGTGCAACTGAATGCTTATATGAAAGCAGCTGAGACTGTGTGTGACATACTGAGAAAAATTGGGACTGATCTTGTGTGACAATGTGTGTTTGAAAGCAGGGGAAACTGTGTACGTGTGTGTGTGAAAGCAGGAGAGACTGTAGGTGTGTATGAGAGAGAGAGAATGGGCTCTACGTAAAATTGTATTTTATTTATTTTTATATATTTTTCATGCAAAATGTTTCCTCCAACACCATTAACATACTACAGTAAGTTTGAAACATTAGGTGGAGGAATTATTTTACATTAAAAAGCATAAAAAAATAATATAGTACTTAAACACAACAATTTTACAAAGAGACCATTCTCTAAGCGCAATAATGCCTTCCAGGGTGTGTGTTAATGTGTAATTAACGCACTTCCAGGGGCACTTACCCTGTCAGCCAGTCATTATTGCTTGCTTAACCTCAAATGCTCAGGTTTGATCTTCACCCTCGAGCCATCATACTATAAATACACTATTATTGCATTTTATTTTTCTGTTCAATAATGAGCCAATGCATGATACTCTCTCGTTTTTTGCATTAAAAAAGCTCATGTACAGATATTTTACTCTGCGATATAAATGTGCATCATGTGCAGCTTAAATGTGGAGCTCTTCTCCCCGAGCCTCTGCTGAAAATGGGTTTTACCCAGTGAGACTTTACACAGTTAAAGATAAATAAATAAAAATAAATTATGCCAGGTTAAAGACACTGCCTTTTCTGTTTTGTTATTCTATCTTCCCTACAGGTGAGCGTCAAGCCACCGGGAATGGTGCTGCCATCCTGAGGGGGGGGTCTGGGATTTTTCCAGGCTCTAGAAGTGGGAGCAGAAACAGTAATTGCTATGCATGTGACAAGCCTTATGAATGAATACAGCAAGTGATAAGCATGTATATACCAAATAAACAGCATTTCATAATAAACTATTTTAAGTAGTCCAAACTAATACATTTTACAGCACTTCAACAGAACCAGTTACTTTTTAGCAGATTTATGCATATTACTCAAAGTGAGAAAGAGAATTAAAAATGAGAAAGAAACCCCTAGCTTACTGAAATGATCATGCCATGACAAACTGAAACTGATGCAGCCAATATACAACCAAAGAAAGATAGAAAGGCAGTTTACCCTTTCAGCATGCTTTTTTTTTTTGCAGTATTTGTTCAACAGCAGTCTCTTTTTCAGTAAGAGAATTAAGAGAGAGAAAATTTCCATTTATCTGTCATGCCAGAACCCAAAACATCTCATCATGGTCCACACTTGAACCAACATCTCTACCAGTACAACAAAAAGTGCCTAAACACAAGTGCTAACCACAGAATGAGAGCCTAGGTTTCCTTTCAATACATAGTTTCTGGTGAATGTTTCTTCCACAGCACAATTTATTAATCAGAATGAATCAAACACATGCAGGGGTATACCTGTCTATCAGGCAAGGAACTTAGCATGCTGCTGTGATCCAGATTCAAACTACGGCTGCTCCAATCATAAAGTACTAACACTTTCAGAGCCACAAACTAATGCAATATAGCAATAACCCATGCCTGGGTGTGGGTAATGCTGGATCTACCCACGGTTGGCGTGGTTTGGTCATGAGGGCGACACCCGAAGGACCAAACAAAGCCAACCGTGGGTAAATCCAGCATTACCCACACCCGGGCGTGTTATTATTATAATGACATTATTTAAGAAAAAAATAATTAATTTTCTTAAATAATGGCATTGTATAATGCCTCCTTGCTGCCCTTCCACAGCTGTCTGGTATTCTGCGGCAGTTCTGATGTACTGCGCATGCATATGCCTACGCAGTACATCAGAGCTGTGGGCAAAAGCAACGGAGAAAGCAAGATCTCCGTTGCTTTTTACTGTTTCACTATGTTAAATGGGTTTAACATAGCGAGACAGCTTTAAAATAAGCAACGGAGATCTCCGTTGCTTATTTTAAAACGGTCTCGCTATGTTAAACAAATTTAACATAGCGAGACAGGTTTAAAAAAAAAAAGCAACGGAGAAAGCAAGATCTCCGTTGCTTTTTACACACTATGTCGCTATGTTAAAGGAGTTTAACATAGCGAGACAGCTTTAAAAAAAGCAACGGATGTTAAAGGAGTTTAACATAGCGAGACAGCTTTAAAAAAAGCAACGGAGATCTCCGTTGCTTTTTTTAAACCTGTCTCGCTATGTTAAACTCCTTTAACATAGCGAGACAGTGTTTTAAAAAAGACTTATACTAATGGAAAAAGTCCGGGCGACCGGACCTTTTTCCATTAGTATAAATCGATTTACAACGTGCACGCTGACCAATCAGCGTGCACGTTTTGGAATATTAATGGGGGGTCATGGTATAATATTCATTTTAGACCACCTAACTACTTTTTTTTTTTTTTTTGCAGATTTAAGCACTGTACTGGAATGGGGAAAATAAATGACTTTGCCCTGCACTACTGTGGTAGAATTCCATCTTCCTGCTGCGATATAGATTTGAGCTAAGAAACAGCTCTTGTCATTTCCAAAGCACCATTTTTTTTAAAGAATGTGAAACAGAACAAGAGAGAGACACACACACACACACACACACACACACACACACACACACACACACACACACGTAAATACTCCTCTGCTATGTCAGGAGTTTTGCATCCTGCCATGACTTGGATTCGAGCAAAGGTTGATGGGGCCACAATGCAGAGTACTAACCACTATACAATCACGGCAAGCTACTGGGCTTGAAACTCTAAATGATTCCTACCAGTATTTCTTTCGCCAAATGAAGTATCAGAATGCAAGACAAGGAAAAATAATTCAAATGATATATCAATACAACATTCTACTTACTAAGGCTTGCAGTCAAGCCAGGTTTACTGCAGTCACAAAAAAGTGAGGAATTATCCATTGTTTGGCCACAGCAAAAGCAGTCAGGTTGTGCCCCCACCCGCCCATGCAGGTTTTATCAGTATTTTTTTTTTAAACAGGACACTAACTTATTTGCATTTGCTTACCAGGATAGTCCCAAGAAGCCCATTTTCATGGTGACCTGAGGAGCTAAAGCTGCTATAGGCAGTCAATACAAATTGGACCTTTAAATTAGTATACATAAAGCAAAGTACATACAAAGTAAAAGAAACGGTATACAAATTTAAAAAAAATTATGCAGTCGCATGCAACTATCATAAGTAGTATTTGCAAAACATTTTGTTGAATGCAACTGATTTATTCCGCTCAAAACTCTCTCTCTCTCTCTCTCTCTATATATATATATATCTATATCTGTGGTTACCTATCAAAATATCTACTCTTCATAACATCTAAACTCAAAACATCAAGACCATAACATCTAAACTTCAAAACATCTAAAACTCATAACATCTAAAACTCAAAATATCGAATCTCAAAACATCGAAAACTACAAAGCAACTATAAATAACATCCCACAGAGTTTTTACTATGTTTATGCAGGGGGGCAAGCCCCCCTGCACTTCCCCATATGGGGGGCTCTGCCCCACCCATAAATTAAATATACCAACTCCAAGGTCTCATTACAGTGAGGATAAATTAAATATACCAACTCCAAGGTCGCACTACAGTGGGGGAAAAAGTTAACCCCACTATAGTACGACCTTGGAGTTGGTATATTTAATTTGCGGGGGGTGTGGGGGTGCAGGGGGGCTTGCCCCCCTGCATAAATGTAGCAAACAGTGTGCGGGATGTTATTTATAGTTTCTTTGTAGTTTTCAATGTTTTGGGATTCGATGTTATGAGTTTTAGATGTTTTGAAGTTTAGATGTTATGGTCTTGATGTTTTGAGTTTAGATATTATGAAGAGTAGATGTTTTGATAAATAACCGTATGTATGTATATATAAATTATATTTTATATATGTTATAAAATGTGCACGTATCAGCTCTGAGTCCTTTCTTATTTGCAGTGGTGATGGACAGGTTGACAGATGAGATCAGACAGGAGGCCCCGTGGACTATGATGTTTGCAGATGACATTGTGATCTGTAGTGAGAGTAGGAATCAGGTTGAGGAGACTCTGGAGAGGTGGAGATATGCTCTAGAGAGCAGAGGAATGAGGGTCAGCAGGGCTAAGACAGAATATATGTGTGTAAATGAGAGGGAGGGTAGAGGAATGGTGAGGATGCAGGGAGTAGAGTTGGTAAAGGTGGACGAGTTTAAGTACTTGGGATCAACAGTTCAGAGTAATGGTGAATGTGGAAGAGAGGTGAAGAAGAGAGTACAGGCAGGGTGGAATGGGTGGAGAAGAGTGTCAGGAGTGATTTGTGACAGACGGGTACCAGTAAGAGTGAAAGGGAAGATCTACAAGAGGGTAGTGAGACCAGCTATGTTATATGGGTTGGAGACAGTGGCATTGACAAAAAGGCAGGAGTCAGAGCTGGCTGTGGCAGAGTTAAAGATGTTAAGATTTGCAATTGGTGTGACTAGGATAGATAGGATTAGGAATCAGTATATTAGAGGGTCAGCTCATGTTGGACAGTTTGGAGACAAAGCAAGAGAGACGAGATTGCGTTGGTTTGGGCATGTGCTGAGGAGGGATGATGGGTATATTGGGAAAAAGATGCTAAGGATGGAGCTGCCATGTAAGAGGAATAGAGGAAGGCCTAAGGTAAGGTTAATGGACGTGGTGAGAGAGGACATGCAGGCAGTTGGTGTGACAGAGCAAGATGCAGAGGATAGGAAGAAATGGAAAGAGATGATCCACTGTGGCGACCCCTAACGGGAAAAAACGAAAGAGAATGATGATAAAATGTGCACGTATTCATTATGTACCTTTTCTTTTGTCAAGTAAGATAAAGGTGGCATGTAAGACAAGATACGGTAATCTTTTAGGGGTGATAACGATGTCAGATGTATTAAAGTAATTTTATAAAAGATTGATATAGACAGAATTAGCGTTATTAGTATTGAATTAGTTTAAAGGATTATCAAGAAGGAGAAAGTGTAACATAGCATTTTGGAATTAAGTAGTGGAAGAGAGGAAGAGAAGATGAAATACTTTTATGACAGATTCTAGGCTGTGAAAAATATGTAGTTTTCTGGTTCAAAGTGGAGTCTACTGTTCAGGTCTATTAATTATTGCACAGAGGAAAAGCAGGTGTGTATCAAGGCACAGATGCTGCTCTCAGCCGAGTACATTTTTATTCTAAGCCATCACTCAGAAATATCATGGAACACAGACCACTAGATATCTGCAACTGTCTAAAATAAAGCCTTCACTAAGGACTGGATGGGCCAAGCACTGAAGAGAATGCATGCATTTATCAATCTGTTACAGGGACTACTTGTGGATACATAAAAGTAGGGTCTGGAGGGTTGAGAGTGGAGCAAATGTTATCAGGCTGTGAGTAAAAAAATGAAATTCAGAGCAAAAAAGTAATCTAACCGCTTCCTCTTAAGTAGTGTCTTAATACATATATACCTTTTAGAAACTAGGCAACTTCAGTTTTAAATAAGTGTAGGTCAACCTTAAAATCAACAGTTCAATATTAATAACTCAAAAGATAGCCTGCTATACCATAAATGTCCTAGGATGTTTCTGAATACTAACTTACTAGTAATATAAATTAAGAAGGTACTTGCATATTATTGTAACCAGATTTTTGCGATTGCGATAATACACATGCTGGCTTGAAAACAATTGTGGGAAACACAATAAGTTGTTACTTTATGTGTTTAGTTTAAATTACATTCATAAAGAGAATCAATTGTGGAAATCTTCCTGTTTTGCGTGTATTAAAGATGCATGCTTCAATTGCCAGGGCTGGTTTCTTACTGACAAAAGCACTACTTGTACTGTTAAGAAGCAATGCCGAGAAGAAAAAAAAACAGACTGCTGGAAAATGCTTTCTGGTGAACTCTTTCTTTCTCAAATGGCAAACTATTTCTTTATCAAACATTTGTAACAGAAAATGTGCAAGATGTAGAGCTTTGCAGAACTGATGGTGGATGATGTTAACAGGTGTTTGGGACTTGAATAGTTGACGGCACTGTTTTGGTCTTCTGTGGTGATGGGCATGTATTACGGCTGAAAAGATGTGGACTGCCACATTTTTATGTCAGTAGATGGTTTGCATAATTCCAGCTTTCATTCTTCTGGGCCTTTATCCTTGTCTTCTTGTATGCATAGCTTCAAAATGCACTAATTCACATTATTTCAGCACTACTGGTAATATTTTAACATTGGGACGCACACGGTATAATGAAAACATGGCATGCTGCCCGTAAAGTACATACGTAAACCGCAACATTAATTTCCATATTTTTAATGATAACCCTGCCTAAAACAACATTCACTGTGAAAGAAAACACAGTAATTCACATTATTACAGCATTACTGTTTATATTTGAACATCGGGAAGAAACTGGTATTACCGCGAAAATCTGGTTGCGATAATACGTAAGTACCATTAAGAATTTCACACCAGCTGGAAAAGTTAGCTACATATTAATTCAAAACCATGTGCTAATTAAAAATAAATCAATGTGACCTGAACCATTTCCAGATATGGACAATATCATCACTGCACACTACTCCCATATGGAGGTCTGAGGTATATCCAATATGCATGATCACTTTTCATGACAACTTTGAACTAAGAAATGTGTGAACACATCTGTTAGGTTTTATTATGCTGACTAAATAGAAGTATTCTGCAATAAACCAGGCAAATGTTGCACTGATTCTCTGCCACACAGCATTAACTTGTGGATCCTCACATGTATTCCTATTCACCCATGCCCCCATTATTCAAGGTAGGCTATTCAATTTCCAAGGCAGAACTAGCTCTAAACTTCATCAAGTCCTAGAAAAACTAAACCCCTCTTATTTAAGCTTTTGTACCCAGTTATAGGAATACATTTTATTTTCCCCCTCATAACAGTGATACCTGGAAGTAAAATGCCTACCTATTTACTGTCAAGCCAAAATTCCAAGCATTTAATAAAACATCCATCTCCTCTTACCTGTCAGAGTCCATTCTGCTACATCTAGGATAGCAACACACCCTGGCTTGCAGCAACAGTATTGAAAGTTGTACAGCTGTACAAGCAATAAATGCACTACCTTCTCCATGGCAGCCCTTTTTTCAGCACACACAAAGTACCATCACCCCCCCCCCCAGCAAGCACACAAGCTTATCAGTGGTGCACACATTAAATGTTTCCATTCACCCCCTTCCAGTTCACAAAGGACTGCACATACATATCACCCCACAACTGTATAGGCCCTGGTAATCAAATTCATGCACACTCACACTTTCGCCTTGCACTGTAGTTCTTGTGATAAAAGTACATTTAGTATACTCACCCCCTACTGCAGCTTCATTTTGTGCATGTGCACAATTTATTCCTCCATTCTCCCTACAAAATACATATATTACCCCCCCCCCCTCCCCAGAGTTCAGTACCTGGCCCACAAAGCCATATATTACACAATTTTGTTATACTGTAATACTCAGCATTCAAGTCATAAATCCATATATTATATTCCCCTTCCCCCCACAATCCAGTTCCTGACACACACACACACACACACACACACACACACACACACACACCAACATCCATCTTTTCTGCAGACAATGCATCCCAACTCAAACCCAAGCATATGCCCCTGTACTATACCGGTTTTCTCAGTTCTTCACAGAATAAGCTTGCTCAAATGGAGTGATATTTGCAGTTTTAATATTACACATAAAGGGTAAAAACAAGAACATTACATGTAGTGTGACTGAAGCACAAAACTATCAAAACCCAAAATGTTGATCAGCATCAAATCCCTTTTCTCATTTTGTACACGGGGTTTGGGTGTCACATCATCAGCAGTGGCAATCACCTAGAACCAATGTTTCACACTGCTAAGTGGCTTGAAGTTAGTCTACTGAAAAGTGAGACAGCTCAACAAGTCCAAAAATTAAATATTTTATGCAGTGCTATACCAACACTAAACAGAAATATAAGTAAAACCTAAAAAGGTGATCAATTCCAAATAAGTATGGAGCTCTTTTGGAAGTTTTGGGCCTTTACAAAATAAAGCACACATAACAAGATAGTAAATTAGATGAACGAAACATTCCAAAGGGGGGAAAAAAACACATTTGATAAAAGTATCTTACCGCTTAATTATTGCTTGTTTACAATTTGAAAAATGGGTAGGTAAAATTGACCCTCTTCAGCCATGACCGGAGCCCCAGTGGAGCACTATATACTGTTTAACAGAGAAATTAACCAAGTGTTCAGCAAAGAACAGAATTAACTATTCAGTATCACATAATTTTAAGATGCATAATGTATATAAATTACATGAAAGTACAATTCATAATGCCAGTAGTATTTACAGTATGTACTTATAAGTTTCAAATTTTCATGTGAAAGATATACAACACTGGATTGCACTGAAGAATGAGAAATGTCACATATTACATATGCTGCACTTACCAAGAGGGAATTCCCCCCAGGCCCCAGCACATACGCACTAGTATACTATTACGAAAAAATTGTACAATAAAACTACCAAATTAAAAGCTATGACACAGAATTTACTGAACTCATTCAACATCACACAAATATGAAAATGCAATATAGCAAAGTGATCAAGAAAAATGAAATTTTGATAAACATTCAACAGAACAAGCATCTGACAACACACAGTTCAATCAACTACATATACTCTAAACACTTGCGCGTGTACAGTGGAGTTCCTGTCTCACAAATACTTTAAACCCCATCCTTTTTGCAGTGAAGTTCCCAGCACAATTCACCCCAATCTAAACCCAAGCAAAAACACTACACTGTAGAGTTCTACATCTGCACAGAAAGTAAGAGGCCTGCTCAACTTAGGGTGTCACAAAAGTTTGGCTACTTGGCATGCATTTTTAATAGAACAAATAAATGGTACAAACAATACATATACTGCGTCAGACTGAATTACCCAAACATGTTTAGCAGTACATAGTGAAGCAGGTGTGGGAGACAGCTGTCACACCATAAGGCCAACATCTGCCACCTCATCACTTCCCTGGGCTCAAATCATGAGGCAATTAAAAGTTGCAGAGTTCAGCCACTGATTTCTAAGTACACAGGTGGCTTCTGCACAATTTTGGCAGTTATTTTTATGAACCATATGACTCAACAGCAGTAGGGAAGTCTGCATACCTTTCTGCTGCGGAGCATGGTAATTGTCTGTGTTAGCACAGTGCAAAGACACTATGTCTCAGCAATGACTTGCATTTCAGTTATCCATAGCATACAACTCATTTATGAGGCCTAGCCGATTACTCTATCCTATAAAATGAGAGAGTAGAATAAATACAACTCACTTATGAATCATAGCCAATTATTCAATCCTTTAAATGAGACTGAAGAATGAATACTGCTACCATTTCTCCCTGGAAAGAGGTTTACAATAACTAATGTGACTCAAGTTCTTCAGGATGTATGATGTCAAGCTGTATGGCTTGACTGTATTAGTTCAAGGAAACAACAAACAGCTTTATAGTCCACTCCAAAATACCTGTAGCAGTATAGCAGATGGGTTAGTATCAAAAATTTGAAATTATGACTTAGGAAAAAGGGAAGGCACACAGAAGAGTGTGGACTGCTGCCGCGTACTATTCTATAACAACTTTGAGAAGTTAAGACATTCATATACAAGCATGTGCTACAAAACTTATGGAAAGATACATTTATGACAAACTGAAAAAGTATTCAGAAAAATGTAATACCTGTTAAGACAAAGCACCAGCACTTTCCACTGAAAGGATGTAGGACATGCGGGTATTTTCCAAAACTCCCTGGTAACATAATTAAATATATATAGGAGCATAAAAGACAACTGTTCTTCATAACGTGACATGCTTTACAAGTGAACATACCAAGTCATCACATTGTAGACCTCAAAATAAAAAGCAGTACAAACAACAGAAAACATTTAAATAAAAGTATCATTTTTGCCATACAAGACATTTATTTTCTATGCAGATTAAAACATGGCAATGTGATAGAAAAAAATGCAGACCTATACCATTCATAGGTTCATAGGTTCATAC
Source organism: Protopterus annectens (assembly GCF_019279795.1). NCBI lineage: Eukaryota > Metazoa > Chordata > Ceratodontiformes > Protopteridae > Protopterus > Protopterus annectens. The sequence continues at coordinate 998,716,930 of NC_056728.1, forward strand.
TAGGCTATCTGCCCTGGGGCATTTATAAGCCTAGCCTGATTGTGTTTGGCTTACGCCACCCCTTGATTTGAGTATACTGTGCCCTTTTTAAAGTTTAGTTTACTGTGCCTCTGTCTAATAGTGACACGGAAGTAATCCCCGGGACAAACCTATGATCCCCCATCCACTCATCAAGATTCTTGTTGAAGAGAGTCAGTGAGGTGCTCTGCCTAACATCAATTGGAATTCTATTCCAGAGTGAAGGGAGCCTCTGGGTTATGAATCTGTCCCTCCAGCATGTTCTATTTATTTCTGTGCTGAGGTTCAAGTCCCTCGAGTGCGTGGCTCTAAGGGATTTAGATTTACTGAGGTGGAGCATGTCCATTAATTCTGGGCTGGACATAGCCCTATATGTCAGGCATAGATCGCCTCGAAGTAGGCGGTATGCAACTGAGTAGAGCTGGAGTTTTTTTATCCGAGCAGCATACGGCATCTGTTTGAGTCCCTTGATCCTCCTGGTGAGATACTTTTGGGTTCTTCTTTCTGCTTGTGGTGGGTGGGGGGTAAGGTACATCAGGGGGGCATGTATTATCTATGATGGGCTGATAGGGACGAATAAATGGGGGCGATTACCTCTCTTGATCTAGTCTTGGAGAGGACAAGTTTGCAGTCAATTGATTGTCAGCTGGAGTTGCAGTCATCACATGGTCCTGGTGAGTTTGGCGTCCCCTAGTCCAAACCTAAATACTGAACAAAAGAAGTAGAGAAGAGAAACCAGGGGAAGAGACTTGTGAGGCTGCCCGAACCTTGTGACCCTGAGTCTGACATTCGAACTCTCTGGTTCTTCTGACTCTTCAGTTTCTGTTTTGAGCCAGTTTCTGACACATAGGGTGACATGGGGTTATTATTTAGGCTGGTTATGCCCGAAGAGTGGTATATTGTGTCAAATGCAAATGTCAAATAGATAGGGCAGATAGGCTGTGTGGACCTTCATCTATTCATCTATGGCCTTGGTGACTGTTTCAAAGAGTCAACCATGTTGGTCAGGCAGAGAGGATCAGCTTGACGAAGTAACATCTAGGGATCTAGTGTCTGTAGGTCCCCAATGTTTTTGTTATTGAGTTCATGATTCCTCTCATAGCCTGCAGAGACTAGGCTAGTCAGGCTTATGGGGGCGATAGTTTCAAGTTCCGCAGAGGCTCCACCTTTGTGGGAGTGGTGACTAGTTGTTCCATAGCATTTGAGTTTATAAATTCCAGGAACCTTTGGGCTAAGGTGCTGGGGCTTGAGTAATGCTCCCAGTCTATGTTTGGGTAGTTGAAGTCGCCCAATATAATGGTGTTCGGAGAGATCTTCATGTTCTCCAATGTTTTCAGGAAAGCCGAGTGGGATTCCTGACTTTGAGAGGGTAGTCTGTAGGATGCTATAAACTGAAAAGCAGTCTTGCCCACTATCAGTTTCACATGGATGGTCTCCGATACTTCGTGCAATGCCACTAACCTGGAGGTGTGGATATCCTTGATAAATATGGAAACTCCCCCTCCTTTTGTGGTTCGGTCCGGGTTTTGGGGCCGAAAAGCATGATATGAGGTATAACCTGGTAGTGCTGGGGTGCTCTCTGGAGCCTTGAACCAGGTTTCTGTCACTGCACATATATCGATGTTCTCCATACTGAGGAGAGCTTCAAGTGCATGCATCTTGAGGTTAAGACTTCTGGCGTTTAGCAGCATTATCCTTAGTTTCTTGTTCCTTGTGCTGTCTATGGAGGTGGGTTTGACTTTTGAGCCTTGCCTAAAAAAGGCACTATGGGGGTGGCAAGAGCCTTTGCCAATATTCGAAAGCCCAGGGGTGACAGGTGCAAGCCGTCCCTAGCGAAGCAACGTGGCTTGTCGAGCATGTCATCCCAGGCTGACAGACACTGGATCCCCTTTGAATGACACCAAAATTTTAGCCAATTGTTAAAATCGATCATTTTGTCTTTATACTGTGGCATCATTCTAGGTGAGGGTAAGATGCTGCTCAAGGTCAGGGTCATACCGGCCTGGGCTACATGATCAGAGAGCTCCTCTATGTCTCTTTTCAAGTACTGACAACCTGCTGCAACTCACATTCACACAAAAGGGTACTACAGTCATTATACAATCATGGCAAGCTATGCTTACTACGGAGCCAACTTTTCTGCTCAGTACCACTCCTTATCAATGTATGTCCTTACATTCACTGCTGCGGTATTCTTAACTACATGGGATTCCTTGCAGCGGAAGCCTGATGTCTGGCCAGTCTTCTACAGACTTCTGAGTTTAAAAAGTATGCCAAATGTCATTATACGTTCCCTGCGTAATGTAGGGCATAAAGGTGACATTCAGGCTTACCAAGCCCATGAACTTTTTCCACTTAGCCTAAAGTTTACCATTTAAAAGCCTGATAGCTCAAACCTTTCTTAAAGCAAATTTGTCCAACAATTACCAACTTAATCCAATTCAGAGTAAATGAGAAACTGGAAACTATCTTGGCACTCATCGGTCATAAGACAGAGATTAATCCTGGGGAAGTCGTCACTCTCTCACACACACATGGAATATGGAGGATTGCCAATTCACCTCCTACTGGTCTTTGGAATATGGAAGGAAACTGGAGTATCAAACTAAAAACCACAGGAAGGGCATGCAGACTCGACAAAGAAGGGAATCCCAACCAAGAAATTAAATGGAGAACCAATTACTGTGAGGCAGTAATGGTAACCACTGCACTGCCCCTCACTGAACATCCTCTCAATTTCATTTTAAGACCAAGTCTATGTTGTTCCATAAGGAGTAATATAAACCATGTTCATTCAGATATCTGTCATAGTGCTAAACAAGTCTGTGCCCTGTCTACTCAGGTATACCTGCCTGTCACTTACTGCTTTAGCTTTTTCTTTAATGTAATGCATAACTGCTGGACTGCTGTATTACCACCCTGCCACTTGCCTCTGTAAGCTTCTAGAATATTGGTTACATTGGTATCCCTTTTACTTCTTACCTTAGCAGACTTGCACTACTACACTCTGTGGCCATATTAGCCTAACTTGGACCATCCCTCTTCACAGATCTCTCTACTTCCTTTATAAATTCAGTACAGCTGCAAACCATACTAAACAAATCAGAGGCAGTGGGCCACTGCTAATTCTGAACTGTCAACCCATGGACATCTGATCTGATGACATTTAGCACATTTCAAAAACAGTAAAGGTCATGTTACCTCATATCTGCAAAAACAACTACATGAGATAATGGCACATCCTAAACACATCTAGGAGCTTATGAAACTTACCTCATTTCATCTCTCTTTCCTGATCCTCGTTATCATCTGCACCCAGTAATTAAGAAGCTCAAACAGACAAAGCTGCTTCCTTACTTTGATGACCATCAGGAAAAAGTACAAAAGGCCCCATCAGCTAGACTTTTGCTTGGTTCTGCTTCACCACCTATAACAAAAAACATTACCACAGATAAAAATCTTTCAAATATGGTAATAAATGTGAGAATTTTATCTGTGGTCATGCTTATCACATTGTGACGCCCTCCACCCTACTGCATTCCACTGCCTGACACCCCATTGCTATGCAGTTGTGACCCCCCTCTCCAAAATAGTTATGCTAATCTTATTATTACACACCTCCAAGGAGCTTTATAAGAAAAATTCAAAACTACTGTGACCTTACCCTAGTTAAAGCCATATCATATGCATCTACAGCCCAACAGATACCATGCAAGGTACTAATATTTCTGCCACACATATTTAGCTTGGTGATTGGTACAGCTCCTTCTCTCATGTATCCATATGACTCTTGACTTTCCACCCCCTCCCAAATTCCAATAATGCTACTTAGTTCCCCAGTTTGAACTACCTCTGGAATCTGAAAAGTCCCAAAGAAAAAGGGCAACAAATGTACCACCCCATGCCAACAGAGTTTGTATATGGGCATGCAGAATACATTATGGTTCTTTCTGCAAGAGGATGAAACACCCTAACAGCACCATTCTTGCTCCTGTCGAGTTCACTTACTTTGCTCTACTTGTTGGAGCTGTATTCAATTGCAACTTGGAGTGAAAACACATCTCACCAGTTGCAACAGCTGGGGCATATTACAAGAAGAGAAGGTGCACACAGTGCAAGTAACACATGACCCCTTTACAATGTTCACCCTGTCCTCAACACACACATGAAGGGACGGTATACCTTCTCACCACCCTTTCAACACACACACAAGATCTGTACAGAATATACATCTTCACCCATCCCACTGAAAGTTCAAAATTTGGCACACCAACACAATTTTTCAAACATTCAGTCTAGTTCTAACAATCATATTTGTGCAAGTATCCCCTCATTGATGTACAGCTCCTAGCACATCATATATCTGACAGTGCAGAACCTGTCCAAACACGCATCATCCCCAACAATTCCTAAGCTGTAGTTTACACACAAAGCAATACATTCCAAGCACAAGACACTGCACAAAGTCAAGTTACCAAAGAGTGAGTGATTCATGACAATATGGCTATTTCAATATCATCCGTGGTGGTGCAGCGGTAGCGCTGTTGCCTCACAGCAAGAGGTTCTCCCGTTCAATTCTTGGCTGGAGTGCGGTGATTGCCTTCTGTGTGGAGTCTGCATGTCCTCCCTGCGGTTGGGTGGGCATTCGAAAGACATGTGTAAATAGGTGTGCCTTCGTTGAAGGTTGAACTTCGAGCTGGCACCTCGGCGTTCGTGAAAATCTACTGACAATCATTAGTGGACCTGAGTTCCGCTGTGGCGACCCCTAACCGGGAAAAGACGAAAGGCAACAACATGGCTATTTCAATATCAGCAGTGCAGTAGCTGCAGAAGCAGTACACAGTAGGTGTACTGCATCAGACCCACATTACTCCAGCAATAAATATACGTATGTTTGCATACACATGCATTTTGTATATATATATATATATATATATATGTATGTGTGTGTGCGTAAATAAAGACACACATGGTCTGTGTGTATCCCCCTCCAAAATCTAGGATAACTTCATATCTCCCATCTCTCTCTCTCTACAGTTCCTTCTTCTAAGTCCATTTAAATGGAAACATCCTTTCAGTCTACAGAGGCTATGTAATCCACCTGTGACTGGGAGAGGAGTGAGGCAGCCAGAATGGTCATATTGCAATCTAGCTTTTTCCTATTACCCTTATGTCCCACCCCTTACATGCTGACATCTGCATCATGCTGGGCAGGCAAGGAGAACTCCTACCCTGAGTGTGCACCCACCCCAGGCTCTGAGGACTGCCACAGATATTTTAGCCCCCGCAGACTTGCACAAACTCTCTGAGCTCCACACGAGATGCACATGCATGCCCAGCCTCCCAACCAGCACCATGGACCCAAGCCACTAATCAAACTCAGGTCACCTGGCTTTATCCATCTATACTATGGGGCATAGCAGTATATATGGTACAGTAGGCAATAGCTGGCCTGTGTGGCACGTTATGCCATAATGTCAATGCCTGTCACCATCCCAAACCTTTTAGGCCATATCATGTGGTTAGAGTTACAGAACCCAGCCACATGCACTGCATGCCAAATTTTTTGGGCGTGCAGTTGACCTGCTCTACTGCTTCCACTGCTTTTACAAATAATGTGACTCATCCATCCATCACCCCTTTTCCCCCCAATTTGCACATGGGGTCAGGGCATCACTTCAACAGTGGCAATCATCTAGAGCCAAGGTTTGCACCGCCAGTTAGCTAGCCCTGCCACAGTAGTTCTTCCACAACACATCACACCTATGGCCAGTTTAGAGTGTCCAATCCACATACTGAATGTCTTTAGAATGTGAGAGGAAACCCATGTTACTCATTAATGATAGGGAAATCTGCACTACTTCTCTATAACATCAGCATGGAGGCGAGACTATGGTAGCACAGTGCTGTGAATTCTAGATATGACTTCACAACAGTCAGGATTTTCTTTAGTTATAGGATCATAGGAGGTTGCTAGGCTATTGGCCACAAGGCCTCTACAAGCCTAGGCATGGTATACCCTTGATCCCTTATGGACCAAGATATATGGTCTATGATTACTCACAAATCTAAGATCAGCACTGGCTGCCCCTGTCTAAAGGGGACATAGTTGAAACGCCCAGTGTAAATTTACCATTTCCCACCCAATTGTCCAAGTTACACTTAAATAAGGTCATTGAGGAGCTCTGTTTTACATGAATCAGGAGTCTGTTCCAGAGGAGCAGCAACTTCTGGGAGACATATCTGTATCTCCAGCATGTCCTGTTAATGTCACAGGCTAGGTTGAGATCCCTACAGCGAGTGACTCTTGTCCTACTGAACTTGCAGATGTGCAGCAGCTTCATCAAGGCAGGGTCTGAGACTGCTCTGTAGCCCAGGCACTAGTTGCCTCTAAGCAGTCTATACAATACTGAGTAAAGTGATAGGGTCTTCAATCTGTCCATGTAGGTCATGGATTGCAGGCCCTAAATTTTCATTGGCAGAAACCTCTGACGTCTCGCCATTTGCTGTAGATGTCTGGTGAAGTACATACACAAGGGAGCACTGTACTCCATTATTGGTCTGATGCGAGCAGAGTACAGGGGAGTTATAACCTCCTTAGCTTTGGAAGCTATACCCTTACTTATTAGGTGTGCAACGTACGACTTCCTTACTACTGTAGACACCTGATGATCAAAATTAAGGTTGCAATGAACTTGAGTTCCTAAATCTCTCACCAGTGGGTTTGAACTTGCGGGATATTATTAATGATGTAATTAGCAGGGGTTTCTCCTTTGCCAAAGAGGATGATAATGCATTTTTTCACTTAGTTTAAGTTTGTGGCTTTGACACTAATCATTTGTCTTTGTAATAAATTAATTCTAAGTTATTCCTACAATAACACAAGAATCCCACCTCTGGATTTTGCTTTTTCCGTGACACAGAAAATTTCTGATGCAACTTAGCTACTGATAGGTTTGTCTTAGGACAGTTATGAAATACACATTCAGTGCATTATTTCATTACTTTGTAATTAGGAAAGCTATTTTAAAGATGCTACTTATACACCCAGTGAACTGTCCATAGCACAATTGGGTTTAGTATGAAAAAGTGGAAATGATGGACTTGGGAATTATAAACACAGACAGCTAGACAAAGTGGTAAAAACAGTAAGTGGGAGGAAAGCAGAACGTGCAGATAGAATAGCACTGGCAGCACAATTTGGAAAATGCTGTTTGAACTATAGGTAGTATCAGCACTACTACAACAGGCACATATAAAAGGGTCTGCGACAGAGTCAAAAGGGTCATATAAAGTAATGCGTGAATTCTGTTCAGTCAGATCCCTCAAGTCTCAGGCAGACCTCAAAACAGCATAATTCTAGGTGAGGGGAAATACCATTTCTAGCTGCACTAAATACTTTCCTTGTGTTTGCTGATTGTGACCCTCATTATGAGTCTGTGAGAGCTTGAGACCCCCTTGTTAGAGCTTGAGAATGAAGTTATAGCCGAAATATAAACCTGGTGCTATGGCAAATGGAGATACATTTTCAGGGAAGTACTGGTCTACATACAATATAGACTTCCAATAGTCTGTTAAAGTACGTGGCACAGGTAGAAACTGCATGGAGGAGATGTGAGCTGTGAAGGTAGGCGAATATTGCAGTTGTCAAGACTATATTATGCTGATGACATCTAGTAGATACACTTTGGTTATTAATTTGGTTATTGTTGTATTGTAATGTAAACGGAAAAGGGCCAGAACCAATCCACTTACCCGTTAACAAGCTAATAGGTTTACCCGCCCCTCTTTAAGTGGGACAGTCCCTTTTTGTTCAACTGCATCCTTTATAAAAATTGGAAGTGTCCTGAGATTTTTGGGATAAAAATTATTTCATACATTCCTTCTAATAATAAAGGCTAGTTTGTACCAAAATGCCCTATTATGTGAAATAGTAACGACAATTCAAATTCCGCAAGAGTCAGTTTATTATTATTATTTTGGCAAGAAAGATCATTCCAGTCCTTTGCACCGTTTTTTATTATTATTTTGGCAAGAAAGATCATTCCAGTCCTTTGCACCCGCTCTGGATATGGTTTGACCTAAAAAAATATCTTGTTACAATAAAAATGCCCCACCTTTGGCATATAAAATGGCGGCACACTTGTACATAAATAAAATATAGCATTAACAAGGTTAATAAACATACAGAGCTCTAAGTTGTTGCATGCTCTAAAAACGCACAGTAATCAAAAACTAATTATGCAAGAGTGGAAATGACATTCTTACACAGTACGGGTGTAAAGTCCATGGGAAAAAACAGAAAGGTTTAACACTAATCTTTAAATACAGCGAATGGGGAGGGTCTAAAATAGAGCGTTACAAAACCATGAGCCTTTAAAGAAGAGTTTCAGAAAAATGCCAACAGTTAATTTATTTATACAAATGTAAGCAATCATTTAAAAAAATCAACTCTGCCGTGCGAAAACAAAAAAATCCTGCATAGGTCGAATTCGAACCACAGTTACTACAATCACAATACGAAATATTTATCGTCGACGGTACAATCACATTACGCTACCAAGGAATTTCTTAGAAGACTTTTCTGTTGCTCTTGTGAATATTTCCTGGGCAGCACCATCTACCGTTCAAATACATTTAGAATGTATTACATGGCAGTTGACGGCTATGAGTCAGGTAAAACACCGCGAGCATATATAGCCTGTTGCATAATAACGTACACATCTTTACAAGTCTTATTATTTTTAAAAGCCCACTGGTAGGATTTTTAATACGCAGAATGTCGATCAATATAGTTAAACTATGTTCATCTTATTCTGTCGATAACCATATATTTTTATGAAAAATCTGGGAAATAGTCCACGGCAGTAGCGATAGACTTCAACTTGCCTACATAACGGCGGTAACGGTAATCCCGATTCCCACCTCCACTTAAACCAGATGCGTGGAATACACTGAAGAAGTAAAAACAAAATCCGATGTATTAAAAGTTTGCTTTTGTTTCAAATAAGTGCTTACCACAAATGTATATAACTAAAACAGTCTTGGGTACTTGGGAAGTCTTGATACCCAAACTAATTAATTAAACACTAAAGCCCTGTAAAATTCCCAATTCTCTGTATTTTTCCAATTCTCCTTCAATATTTCTCCCTCCAAATGCTAAAACCTCCCAACGTCATCAGTTTATATACTCACAATAAGATTCAAGTAATAGCTAAATACAATGTTGATGGTGGTACCCTAAGGCGTAACGGTTAGGTAATGGGATTGTGGTCAACTGATACTACTCTATTAAAGTTCTGCCAGAATATTTTTTGCTTTGAGTCAAAAGAAACGATGTATTGCCTGTTGGTTCTCAGTTGGAGTTCAACGTTAGAGCTGCGTTGTACATACTGCATTAGGAGGTAGGGTTGCCACCTTTTCAGTTACCCAAAGTGGGACATTTTTTTGTCGAAACGTGAGATATTGCACGACAAAATATACCCACGACAAGTGAAAAGGAAATAACTTCACTTTTTTGATAAATGTTGTTTTAAGTTACTTATTTTATTTCTTATAACAGGTGTTTCAGATGCAAAGACAGGTGGTAACCCTAGGTACATCCTAAAAACAATATCTTCCATATACTTTGTAGGGGATAATCTGCACGCATCTGATTCACAAAACAACTGGCACTCTGCTTAAGACTCAAGCTTAAATAAAAAAAAAAAGTCTTATGCTCTAGGACGGATCTTAAATATTGTACTTCGCTTAGATAACTGCTAGAATGACATGGTTTGCATTAGCATGCATTTTTTTATCTGAATGACAATAGCTATGTAGTGACTGTAATCCTCGATGATTTGTCAGAAAACCACAGCATTAAGAAGGACAGAAGAAAAATATGGTCATTCTTTGAAATTCTGGACAGGTAAGGTGTGTACCTGTGTGTTGGAGAGGGCTGGCTTCAGGAGCACTAAGTTGATGCCTTTCTTTAACCTAATATTGTTTTTATGAGGAGCTATTTTCATACCCTGGTGGTTTTTCATGGGGATGATGGGGGGATGCTCTGAAATTACCTGCAGAGTTTGGTTGCCAGTGTGCACCCCTTGTATGTATTTAATGTCTTCAGCACATTATGATTAACTGATGCCTTGGTTCAAGGTCTGATAGTGAATCTATAGTTGAAATGAGTACCATGACATGAATTGTTGAAAGGTATTTGTGAAAATGGAGTACATCCTTAGCTAGGCCTGCTGTTTTGTTAGAAAAGTGCCTCTGCATGAGGGTGGATTACTGGGAAGTAGAAAGAATTAGGATCATAGGAGATTACTAGGCTACCGACCCGGAGGTCATTTTAAGCCTAGCCATTTCATCCCAATGTAATACCATAGAAATGCTAGTCGATACCCAACACTGCATTTAGTGATGACTGCCCATGTTCAGGAGGGTTGAGGGCTCTATCCCCAGTAAGAATTTACAATGCCCGATCCACTCATCCAGGTTCCTCTTGAACAGTGTCATAAAGGTGCTCTGTTTTACATGAATTGGTAGCCTGGTCCAAAGGCGCGGCAGTCACTGGGAGATAGATCTGTCCCTCCAGTGTGTCCTATTTAAGTCACAGGCAATATTTAAGTCCCTGGAATGGGTAGCCGTAGTCCTGTTTGATTTACGGATAAGCAGCAAGATGTTCATCGTGTTTCACTGTTGCAGTCATGACTGTAGGGTTCTCCCCTGCCGGCAGGCAGCCCTCGGTCGGCCAGAATCCCAAAGTCTGGGTCCGGAGTCGGCTGTTCAACCATGCTCCCTGATGTCAGAGCGCCAGGAGTACAAAGCTGACAGCCGACGCCATCTTCTCCATTCTTTCTTGCCGTGCGGTGATAGCAGTTCGCAAGTGCCGGTCGGCTGACTCCTGACGATTTTTTCTGATAAACTTCAGTCCGAAGATTTTCTTCTCCACTCAAAGCTAAGTACCCCGTTGGGGAAACTTTTTTCTTGCTCCACTCTGATGTCAGAAAAAGTTAATAATTGTATTTCATGTGGGAAGCAAATACCTCATAAGGATTTTCATTCTTACTGTATTCCTTGCTTAGGCCCTGACCACGACGTAGCTAGTTGTCGGTTTTGTGCTAGATTCAATCAACGTACAATTAAACGAAGGTATGATTTTGCTTTTCATTACTTCGGTAGGCGCTTTAACTACAAAATGTCGTCGGATACGGTTCCGGCTACCGGAGTTCACAAACGTCGCAAGGATAAAGACAGGCCTCCGAGGTCCAAATCTGATGATAGCGCACAAGCGGAGCCAGCTTCAGGTTCAGCCGTCGTCAGTGAGGCGCTTTTGCAGCCCCTGTCTTCGGACATTTCAGAACCGATGGCCGAAACGGACTCTCATGAGGAGCCAACCAGGCCTTTAAATATTTCTATTGCAGGACCTTCGGACAATGCTCCTTCGGATGGGTCCGGAGCCGCTGTGCAGGTACCGGCTTCCGAAGGGGGTTTCAGGCCTACTCAGCTTCTAATAAAGGCAAAGCCAAAGGCAAAGACTCCTTCTAAATCAAAGACTGCAACACAGGCCTCTTCTGAACTGGCTCCCAAGTCACAGAAACAGTTACTCAAGATGGCGGAGGATTTACTTACTATGATTAGGGGTTCACAACCCCCCCCAGATAAAAGGCCAAGGCAGGATGTTTATTATGATTCCTCTGATCAGGCTTCTGTTTCCTCAGTTTCTTCTTCTGACCAGGAATATTCTTTCCCTCCTTATGAGGATTCTGATGCTGAGGAATCCATTCCTTCCGCTTCTCCCCCTGAGGATTTCTCTTTTGGGGAAACTTTGAATGAAATGAGGGAACATTTCCACTGGGAAGGACAGGAGTATTCAGAATCTAAGAAAAGACTGAGGGATTTTCTTCTTCTTCCCCAACATAGACCCCTCGCTATTCCTCCTGTTTTTGATATTGTGGATGATGCCTTTTCGGAGGCTAACTTAACCCCTGACTCTTTTCCTCCTGCTCCTGTTAAGCCTGATAGATATTACAGGGTTCCTGATTCCCACCAGTTTTTATACAAGAACCCTTCTGCTGACCCTGAAACCATTTCTCAGGGTCCTAAGGGAGTTAAGGCCGCTTCTGCCAAAAAACCCATTCCTACTGAAAATGATTTTCGATCCTTAGAAAGATGGGGCAAAAAGGTGTACACTTCTGCTACTTTGTCCATTAGGGCTTTAAACTGTCAGTTTCATATGCTGAAATACCAGCAATTTCTCTTGTCTGTTTTAAAACAAAAGCTTACTTCCATTTCTGCCTGTGCAGATGATAAGGAATTGCATGACTTACTGCATGCCACTGAACAAGCTGGGAAGCATGGTTTACACTGTGGATTTGATGCCTTGGAGGCTTCTTGTAGGGCTGCGGCCTCTGGCACAGTCATTAGAAGGCATGCATGGCTAAAGGAACAAAATATGCCTGAACAAGTAAAGGCTAAATTATTGGATGCTCCTGTTCAGCATAATGTTTTGTTTGGATCAAAAGCTGAAGAGGTGATTAAAAAGATGGAGGATAAGGTGAAATCCATGCAAACAGTTAAAATTTCTTACAAGTACAGCCACCTAGATTTAGCAGGAATTGGCCTTCAAAAAATTGGTCCTTTCCCACTTCAGACAGGCCTCAGAGGGGTAGATATAGACGCTCCAGAGGAAGGCCTCAAACACAAGCTTCTTATAGACCAAGACAGTGGACTGCTTCCACCCCTAGGGGAGGAGAGGACAGGTCACAAACTCAAAGGAAACAAACTCAATGACTCCCTCTGTTGGGCTACAGGAACTTCTTGCCTGGAAGCCCCCCTCGGAGGAAAACTCTCTCTTTTATCAAAATTGGACTCAAATAACCCAAGACAAGTGGGTTTTGGATGTGGTTTTAAGAGGTTACAAATTCCATTTTCATACCTTGCCAAGGCCAAGCAGATGGCCAGACCTTCCAAAACATCAATGGACAGAGGCCTTAAACCAGGTGGAAGCTCTTTTGGCTATGAACGCCATAGAACTGGTTCCACTTTCAGAGATGGGAAAAGGTTTTTACTCAAGGCTCTTTCTAGTCCCAAGGAAGCAAAACTCATGGAGACCCATTCTGGATCTGTCGGTCTTGAACACCTTTCTAGAGATTCCAAAATTCAAGATGCTTACTCTACAGCAGCTACTTCCAATGCTGTCCAAAGATGCATGGATGGTAACTTTGGATTTAAAGGAGGCATATTTACACATTCCCATCAGGCAGGATCGCAGAAAATACCTCAGGTTCAAGGCGGATCGAGGCACTTTCAATTCTCTGCGCTGCCCTTTGGATTGTCTACTGCCCAGGGTCTTCACCAAATGCCTGGCTCCAGTAGTAGCTTACTGCAGACTCAAGGGAATTCAAATTTACCCTTATCTGGACGATTGTCTAATTCAGGCAGACAGCAAGGATGTCTTACTCCAGCATCTAGAATTTGTACAGAACCTCCTCAAGTTCCTGGGATTCTCTGTAAACATAAAAAAGTCAAATTTGACACCATCACAACAGATAACTTTTCTGGGTGCTCTTCTAAACACCACAACCCAGATGGCATTTCTGACATCCGAAAAACAATTACAGCTGGCTTCAACTTTCAAAACCTTGGCAACTTTAACTCAACTATCTGCAAGGAAATTCCTGCAGGCTTTGGGTTACATGGCCTCCTGCATCCTTCTCGTACCATATGCAAGACTACACATGAGGAAAATACAGTGGTACCTAAAAGTGTATGGTCTCAGCATTGCCACAGTTTAGACATACTGATCTCCGTCCTTCCTTGCCTTCAAAAGGAATTTCTTTGGTGGTCCAGGGCATGTGCTCTAAACAAAGGGAAACCCTTCCGTCTGCCTCCTGCCACTCAGATTCTAACCACGGACGCCTCGGATTATGCTTGGGGAGCCCATTTTCAGGGCAACTGTCTGCAGGGCCTTTGGACAAAGGATCAGAAGCACCTGCATATCAATTTAAAGGAAATGTTAGCCGTTCAGAAAGCTCTATTGGCCTTCAGGAATCTTTTACAACCAGGACAACTACTAATACGGACAGACAACACCACAGTTATGTGGTACATAAACAAGCAAGGGGATCTCATTCCTACCCCCTTTGCAGACTAGCCATGGATCTATGGAACACAGCTCTAGCTTGCAATCTGGATCTTCAAGCTCAGTTTCTACCAGGGAAACAAAACTTCCTGGCAGACAGTCTGAGCAGAAACCTTTCGGATCCACACGAGTGGATGCTGGATACCAAAATATTCAGGATGATAACAGCAGTCTGGGGATGTCCTCACATAGACCTCTTTACATCCCATCTCAATCATCAACTACAGAATTTTTCCACCAGGACTTTCCACAGAGAAGCTTGGAAAGTGGATGCCCTGTCATTCAGTTGGAGGAACCTCTCGGGATATGCCTTTCCGCCTCTTCCTCTTCTTCCACGGGTCTTATTGAAGATAAAACAGGACAAGCCCAAGATAATAATCTTGCTAGCTCCAAATTGGCCTCGGCAGTTTTGGTATCCAACTCTAAAAAACCTATGCCTGGAGCCCCCTTGGGTTTTACCTCAGTCTCCGAACCTTCTGTCCCAACATCAGGGTCAAGGTTCTTCACTCTCATGTTAGAACTCTCAGCCTGGTGGCCTGGTTAATCCAGGGCCTTTGATTTCTTCTTTCCTACCCAAGCAGGTTATGGATGTCATTTTAGAAGCCAGACGTCCTAGCACTAGAAAGTTTTATGCAGGAAAATGGAAAAGATTTTGTTCTGGATGCAGGCTCAGGATTCTGATCCTCTTCTTCCTAACATTACCTTAATTTTACTTTACTTGACAGATCTCTTACATAAGGGTCTCTCTTTCTCTTCCATTAAGATACATGCCTCTGCTATTTCTGCTCATTATAATACAGACCCTCCCATCTTTTCCCACCAGCTCATGAGACAGTTTCTCAGAGGAGCTAAGAATTTAAGACCTCCTAGATCGCCTCCCATTCCTGCTTGGGATCTCAGCTATGTTTTGGAAAAACTAACCTTGCCTCCTTTTGAGCCTGCTGCCTCTTCAGACATCAAGTTTTTATCTTGGAAGACAGCTATCTTGTTAGCCCTAACCTCTGCCAGGAGAGCTTCAGAGTTACAAGCTCTTATGGCTGTGGAACCTTATATTATTTTTCATCAAGACAGGGTATCTTTGAGGACTAATCCTACCTTCATGCCTAAGGTGGTTTCCAAAGTGGCTTTAAATCAAACTATCCACTTGCCAACTTTTTCCCCACTCCTCAAAATAAAGGGGAAAGGATCTTACATTCCTTGGATGTACACAGACAACTACGTTTTTACCTGGACAGAACCAAGGACATCAGAAAATCAGAACAATTGTTTGTTTCTTATGCTTCAAGTTCCCAAGGTAAAGCCATTTCAAAACAGACCATTTCTAAATGGATTGCTCATGGAATCAGATTTTGTTATTCACACCATGGAAAGCAAATCCCAGGGAGTATACGGACTCATTCCACTAGAGCTGCTGCCACTTCTGCGGCCTTCCTCAGGGAAGATCCTACCAAAGACATTTTGGAAGCTGCAACTTGGAGTTCAGTGCATACTTTTTCTAAGCACTACAATCTACCTCTCTACTCTAAGTCTAGGGCAGGCTTTGCCTCTGCAGTCTTGCAGGGCCTTTTAGCCACCCCTTCTACTTTATGACCACCTCCCTTTCTTTCAGCTTTGGGATTCTACCCTACAGTCATGACTGCAACAGTGAAACACGATGAACATAGTACAGTTGTGTACACCTACCATAAATGTAGATGTTCGAGTGTCTTCACTGTTGCAGTCTGGGTTTCTCTCCCTCCTGTTCCCTCTTATTTTTACTTTTGTGTAGTTCCTTTTTTCACCATTCTTCTGAGGTGTATTTGCAAAGGTTATGGGACCTTTTTCATTTTGGGATTCCTGACATCTGGGGCAAGAAAAACTGGAGAAGATGGCGTCGGCTGTCAGCTTTGTACTCCTGGCGCTCTGACGTCAGGGAGCATGGTTGAACAGCCGACGCCGGACCCAGACTTTGGGATTCTGGCCGACCGAGGGCTGCCTGCCGGCAGGGAAGAACCCTACAGTCATGACTGCAACAGTGAAGACACTCGAACATCTACATTTATGGTAGGTGTACACAACTGTACTTTCATTAGGTTTGGGTCTTAGATTGCTCTGTAGGACAGGAATAAGTCTCCCCTAGGAAGTCTATATGATGCAGAGTATAGTGACAGTAACTTTAGTTGGTCTGTATAAGGCTGGAGCCCCTTGCTCTTCTTTGTTAGAAACCTCTGAGCTCTCTCTAATTGCTGCAGGTGCTTAGTATGGTACATGCCAAACAGGGCATTATACTCAGTTATGGGCTGGATAAATGCAGAGTATGGGGGGGTGGGGGTTATAACTTCTTTTGCTGTCCAGGCAATGTCTTTACTAATCGTGTATGCTATGTAGAAAGCTTTTCTTACTACAGTAAATGCATGGTGGTAAAGTTAAGGATTGTTAGATACCCTTTGTTTCTTTAGGTAATGAATTTCTGCAAGCAGATTTTTTCTGAGAAGTGCTTCTTCGAAGTTAGCAAGAACTCTGTTTAAGATGAGAGCCTTCATGTCTGCAGCTCTTTAATTTGCTGCACACCACAGTTATAATGATTTCAGAGCCCATTTCAGGCTTGTGTCTTCATTGTTCTGGCAATATGTAATGGTGGCATGGATTATGTTAGCCTATGGAGAGAAGAAGGGACTCGGTTCTGCCCAAAACGTAACAAAACATTAACTGCAGCTAAATGGCCCATTATGGCTTGTGTTGGATCACAGTATTAAATGATTGAAGTTATCATTTCAAGTGGATGCAAGCAGTGCATGTTAAAATTCACAAATAATGAAACTTGCACTAATATTGTGTTCTGTATATAGGTTAATCTTTACTGCAATTTTTAAGATGTTTTGCTGTAAACTTTCTTATTTATCATTTATCTAGTATAATATTGGTACGATTTACAAAACTGAATACATTTCTAAGGTGACAGCACGGGTGCTTTTTGTGATCATTGGATCATCATAAAATTATAGGAAATACAAGGCAATTGAGTTGCAAGACCATTTATTCCTTGCCATTACTCACTCTCATGCTGTACCCCGTTGTCAAGAGGGTCAAAATAAGTCAGTCCTAGAATAAATTTATGGGTACCTATCTAATCATCCAGTTTAATTTGAAAGATACTAGAGTGATATTGTAACTTGCAGGGGAAATTTGTTCCAAAAATGGAGTAGCCATTGGGTAATACATGTCTGTCCTGTCAGTTCTTTTGTATGTGTTCCTCTGTCTATGGTATTAATAAGCGGGCTACAGATATGATAAGCATCTTGTCTGATACTGACATTAAAAATAAGCTGCGTCACTTGGTCTCTATTAAATAATGCCTTTCACATTGTTCATGCCTCCTTTCATACAATGGTCTCTGGTTCACTTATCTGACGATGTGTCTGATTTATGTACATAGCTGCTTTCTGATGATATCAAATCAGTGTACTCATTTAGACTCTCAAACCTTATTGCATACACACTGAGATTTCTTTTTACACAGACATGAGAAAAAGACCGTGAGAAAATTGAGGCATATTATTAATACTCTGCATATTTTGCAGAAGAAAACTTTAGTTCTAGACACTGACCATCTGTCAGAAAAAAGAATAGTATAGTTTGTCATAGGTTCATAGGTTGGTACTAGGTTATCGGCCCTAGGGTCTATACAAGCCTAGCCATAACAATTCCCTGGATATTTATTCCCACAATATTTACTTCCCTGGACCCCTGTCTAGCAGAGCGACTGACGTGATCCCCGGGGTGAATTTCCTATCTTCCATACAATCGTCAAGGTTCCTTTTGAAGAGTGCCAAGGAGGCACTCTGCTTGACATGTATGGGCAGTCTATTCCAGAATATGGGGAGTCTCTGGGTCAGGAACCTATCCCTCCAGCATGTTTTGTTCATTGTGATGACAAGGTTTAGATCCCTGGAGCGTGTGGCTCTGAGGGATTGGGATTTCTTTAAGTAGAGCATGTCCAACAGCTCAGGGTTTGACATTGTCTTGTATGTTAAGCAGAGCTCGCCTCTGAGGAGACGATATGCCACAGAGTATAGCTGGAGTTTTTTTAGATGGTCAGCATAGGGCATCTGATTTAGGCCTGTGATTCTTTTAGTGAGGTATTTCTGTGGCCTTTCCAGCTGTTGCAGATGTCTTGTGAGGTACATACCAAACGGGGCGTTGTACTTTATAGTGGGTCTAATGAGGGATGAGTACAGTGGGACAATGGCCACCTTTTTTCTGGATGAAAAGCCCTTAGTGATGAGATGTGCCACATAGAAGGATTTCCTGATTGTTGTGGCGATGTGGTTATTGAAGGTGAGACCACTGTCCACTTGTGTCCCCAAGTCTCTCATCACACTTTCGGTGTTTAGTGTACTGCCACCTATGTGATAATTCACAGGTACATGTTTTTTTCCCCAAAGGGGTAACTATACATTTCTTGGCATTAAGCTTAAGCCCATGGCTCTGGCACCAAGCATATGTTTCTGTAAGGCCCTTTTGTAGAATATCCACATCATTTGGGGATTCAGTAATGGCTCCTAGTTTGCAGTCATCTGCGAACTTTGTTAGCCAGAGTCCCTTAGTGTTGGCCTGTACTTCAGAGAAGTAGATGCCAAACAAGAGCGGTCCCAGGACTGAACCCTGAGGTACTCCACTTGTCATTTGTCTGGAGCTGGATTTGGAGTTGGCTACTTTTACAGTCTGGATTCTGTCAGTAAGCCAGTTGGCAACCCATCGAGTGACGTAGGGATTTATGTCATAGAAAGTTTCACAGGAATATTTCCTACCCCTCCATCATAACAAAATTAATAATAAAGCTTAAGATATATACCATAATAAAGCTGCAAGTGGCTTTTCTCATAGCCTACCAACTGCTAGGCAAGAGACCAATTCAAAGAATCCTCCTTCTGGAATAAAGTTAATGAGTGAATCCTTAACCTAAAAAGGATACTATGTGGAGACAGTTCTATGCATTTTTAAAAAAGTTTGAAATATTAACTTTACAGCGCCTGCTTGCATAGGTTCACAGTTAGCCTAGTACACATCTATCAACCTATGAACTAATGGCCCTGGAGCCTTTACAAGCCTAGCCCATAGAAGTGCCCTGGCATCGTGCCACCCAACGTTGGATCCCAGTGCCTCTATCAAGTAGAGCCACTGGAGTGATCCCCGAGGTGAACTTTCTATTTCCCATCCACTCCTCAAGATTTCTCTTGAGGAGGGCCAGTGAGGTGCTCTGCTTAACATGTATGGGAAGTCTATTCCAGAGCATGGGCAGTCTCTGGGTTATGAACCTGTCCCTCCAGCGTGTTCTCTTGATTGTGGTAATGAGGCTGAGGTCTCTGGAGCATGTGGTGTGGAGGGATTGGAATTTCTTTAGATGTAGCATTTCTAACAGAGCTGGGTGCGACATGGCTTTGTAAGTCAAGCAGAGATCTCCTCTTGGTAGATGATATGAGACAGAGAATAGCTGGAGTTTTTTGAGTATGTCCATGTACGACATGTGTTTAAGGCCTAGGGTCCTCTTCGTGAGGTACTTTTGTGGTCTTTCCAGCTGTTGCATGTATCTAGTGAGGTACATTCCAAATGGGACATTATACTTGATGATTGGTCTAATGAGGGAAGAGTAGAGAGAGATGGTGACCTCTTTCTTCCTGGATGCAAAACCCTTGGTAATGAGATGTGCCACATAGAAGGATTTTCTGACCACAGTGGCAATGTGGTGGTTGAAGGAGAGGTTGCTATCAGCCTGTGTCCCCAGATCTCTTATAACGCCTTCAGTGTTCAGTGGGCTCCCATCGATGTGGTAATTAGCGGGAACTGAGTTTTTCCCAAAGGGGATGATGACACTTTTTTTGGCATTAAGCTTAAGGCCATGGTTTCAACACCAGTCATTGGTCTCAGTGAGGCCTTTCTGTAGGATGCAGGCCAGGAGACCATTAATGAGCCTAACCCAAATTCCCAATTGCCCCAAAGCACTGTCTGCTTAAATGACTTGCTCAAGGGCACACAGTAGGCTGTACATGTTTCAGTTTGAAAATCCAATTTGGCTTTTTAGTTGTTAAATGGTATTTCAGGTCACTTCTTGACACGTGTTTTTTCTAATAGGTTCATATGTAAGTACTAGGCTAGCTGCCATTGTGGACCATTAAGCCTAGCCAATTTCCCTTTTTGTGCTCAAAAATACATAGATTGGCCTTAACCTTCCCATGGTCAGTTATAATGAGAATAATTAGGATCATACCATAGATAATTTGGGGGGACCCATGCATGGGATAAAGCATTTAGGAGCTGCCCCTTCCCATTAGTAGTATAGGGGAAGTCCTGGGGGTAAATTCTGTATATCCCATCCATAGAAGTATAGTGACAGGGTTTGAATCGGTCCATGTAGGACATGTTGTTTAGGCCTTGTATCTTTTTAGTAGTATTTTATTTTTTTGTTTTACATTTGTTTACCAGAGTAGTGCACTGATCTAAGTGGACTATGGCGATGTGAAATATTGTAGTGAGCAACAGGTATGTTATTGTTTAAGGATTTACAGTTATGGGGAGTACCTTGCATACACCTACTTTTTATCCAAAAGAGAAGGTTTACTTTTCCTCTCTGGCAGTTCATAATGATTCTGTCTCTTAAAAGTGGAACAAATCCTAAAGGAGAACAATGTAATTATACATTTTAAACCATTAATAAAATGCCTTTGCTCTTGAATACAAGATATGTGGCTGAATGTGTTCCTTTTCTTTTATATTTAGGTGGATCACTCTCCCAGGTATTATGTCATATAGTGAAAATTGCTCCACTGTAGGTGAGTATGAGAGCTCAGTTTATCCATTTGATACCCCTAAAAATAAACAATATACTGAAATGCATGTAATCAGGAAAATAAGTTCATAGGTTCATACTAGGCTATCTGCCCTAGGGCATTTATAAGCCTAGCCAGAGTGTGTTTGGCTTTCGCCACCCATTTTAAATGAATTTTGCTATGCCCTTTTTCAAGGTTAGTATACTGTGCCTCTGTCTAACAGTGACACAGAAGTGATACCCGGGGTAAACCTACTATCTCCCATCCACTCATCAAGATTCCTCTTGAAGAGAGTCAATGAGGGACTCTGCCTAACCTGGACTGGGATTTTATTCCAGAGTGAAGGGAGCCTCTGGGTTAGGAATCTGTCCCTCCAGCATGTCCTATTTATTTCAGTGCTGAGGCTTAAGTCTCTCGAGCGCATAGCTCGATGGGATTTGGATTTTCTGAGGTGCAGCATGTCCATTAATTCCGGGTTGGACATGGTTTTATACGTCAGGCACAGATCGCCTCTGAGCAGGCGGTATGCCACTGAGTAGAGCTGGAGTTTCTTTAACTGGGCAGCATATGGCATCTGTTTGAGCCCTTTGATCCTCTTGGTGAGGTACTTTTGGGGTCTTTCCAGTTGCTGCAGGTGTCTGGTAAGGTACATCCCAAAAGGGGCATTGTACTCAATTATGGGCCTGATGAGGGATGAGTAAAGAGGCACGATGACCTCCCCTGATCTAGATGTGAATCCCTTCATGATTAGGTGGGCTATATAAAATGTTTTTCTAACCACTTTGGCCACGTGGTTGTCAAATGAGAGATTGCTATCAACTTGGGTCCCCAGGTCCCTAATTACTTCTTCCGTACTTAATGGATTACCACCTATGTGGTAGTTTGTGGGCACTTTGTTTTTGCCAAAGGGGATGACTATACACTTTTTGGAGTTTAGCTTGAGGCCATGGCTCTGGCACCAGTTGTCTGTTTCTATGAGACCCTTTTGTAGGATGCTTGTGTTGGCTGGAGAGTTGATTATGGCGCCCAGTTTGCAGTCATCTGCGAACTTGGTCAGCCACAGCCCTTTCGTGTTAGCCTGTACCTCCGAGAAATATATACCGAACAAGAGAGGTCCCAGGACTGAACCTTGTGGGATGCCACTTGTAACTGGTTTGGAGTCTGACATGGCTCCAGCAATTCTAACCATGTGGGTTCTGTCCTTGAGCCAGTTTGCAACCCATCTAGTGACATAGGGGTTTATATTTAAGCTGGTGAGCTTATCTATAATGCCCAAGTGGGGTATTGTATCGAAGGCTTTTGCAAGGTCCAGGTAGGCTGTGTGGATCACCTTCCCCTCATCAATGGCCTTGGTGACTGTTTCAAAGAAATCAACCAGGTTTAAGAGGCAGGATCTGCCCTTAACAAAGCCGTACTGGGTAGGATCCAGTGTCTGTAGGTCCCCAATATCTTTATTTATGAGGTCCATGATGATCCTTTCCATAGCTTTGCAGACCAAGCTAGTCAGGCTTATGGGGCGATAGTTTCCAGGATCCATTGAGGCACCACCTTTGTGGAGAGGGACCACTGTTGCTGTACGCCACTCTTTGGGTACATATCCTGTAGTAAGGCTGAGATTGAACTGTAGTTTTATGTTTGGGGTTAGTTCTTCTTGGAGTTCATGTAGGGCCAGCCGGGACACCGTCTGGTCCCATTGATGCTGTGTTTTTTGCTTTGGAGAGGGCGGCTCTTACCTGAGCATCTGAGATGTCAGGGGGGCAGCACTCTGTTGGGATAGATATTTGCCCTTTTGGTGGGGAAGGGGGGAGAAGTTTGCGCTGAACCTGTCAGCTAGGATGTTGGCAATGTCTGTGGGTTCGGTGTATTTTTTGTCATTTGGACTAATTCTGAGCATATCTGGGAATTCCCACCCAGGTTCCTAACATAACTAAAGAAAGCCTTGTGATTATCCTTAGTGTCCTGTGCAATTTTTCTCTTGAAGCTGGCCTTAGATGATTTTATGAGTGCCCATAGTTTTTTGCTAATACTGATCAGAGATGCCTTCCCTTTTTGGGATTTTGCTCTATCATGTAGTAGCTTCCTCCTTCTATTGTATAGTTTGTTTATGGCTGGGGTCCACCAGACAGGACGCCTAACTTTGGAGGATTGGGTCTTGGTTTTATTTGGGATTGCATGATCCATGCATTCCTGAAGGTGTTCATAGAATGCATTTATAAAGGATTCTGCGGTCTGGGCCGTATTTTCCACAGGCCCGGGGGCTTTGAAGGATTCCACCTCAGTTTTGAGGAGTGTGAAATTTGCTTTAGAAGTTTTTCACTGTGGTTTTCTGGGCAGGGGCTGGGGTCGGGATGTGAATATCTAGTGAGATTAGTTTATGGTCTGATCTTAGCAGTGAGGGATACACTTCTGGTCTGGAGCATAGAGTCCCCATGTTGGTGATGATCAGGTCCAGTATGTTTTCCCCTCTTGTGGGAGTGGCAACAAGTTGTTCCATAGCATTTGAGTTTATAAATTCTAGGAACCTTCGGGCTAGGGTGTTGGAGCTAGAGTAATGCTCACAGTCTATGTTAGGGTAGTAGAAGTCGCCCAATATAATGGTGTTTGGAGAGACCTTCATATTTTCCGGTGTTCTCAGGAAGGCCGAGTGGGGTTCCTGGGTTTGGGAGGGTGGTCTGTAGCAGGCTATAAACTGGAAGGCAGTTTTACCCACTGTTAGTTGCACATGGATAGTCTCTGATGCTTCATGCTGTGCCACCAACCTGGAGGTGTGGGTATCTTTGACGAATATTGATACTCCCCCTCCTTTTGTGGTTCGGTCCAAGTTTTGGGGCTGAAAAACATGGTATGAGGTATAACCTGGTAGTGCTGGGGTGCTCTCGGGAGCCTTGAACCAGGTTTCTGTTACTGCACAGATTTCGATGTTCTCCATGCTAAGGAGAGTTTTGAGTGCGTGCATCTTGAGGTTTAGACTTCTGGCATTGAGTAGCATTACTCTTAGTTTCTTATCCCTTGTGATACCTATGGAGGTGGGTTTGTCTTTTGAGCTTTGCCTAAAAAAGGCACTATGGGGGTGGCAAGAGCCTTTGCCAGTATCCGAAAGCCCAGAGGTGACAGGTGCAAGCCGTCCCTAGCGAAGCATCGTGGCTTGTCGAGCATGTCATCCCAGGCAGACAGGCATTGGATCCCCTTTGAATGACACCAATACTTAAGCCAATTGTTGAAATTGATCATCTTGTCTTCATATTGTGGCATCATTCTTGGTGAGGGTAAGATGCTACTCACGGTCAGGGTCATACCGGCCTGGGCTACATGCTCAGAGAGCTCCTCTGTCTCTTTTCATGTAGTCCAGGGAGGTACATCTCAGGTCATTCACACCAGCATGGACAATGACTGAGTCATATTTGTACTTGCCTTGGAGTGACCTGAGTGCTTGTGTTATGTGGCGGATCCTAGCGCCCGACAGGCAGCTCACCGTGACCTTCTCCTTGTTCAGCCTGGTGAGCGGGACGTCAGTGTGCCTGACGATAGTCACCTATTACAAGTGTATCAGGTGTATTGTTTAGCCTTAAGGGCTGTGACTGTTCGGCACACTGGCTTTGCGAGCTATGTGTTGCACGTGTTTTGGGGTAGCGGATCGGTTTGTACCCTCATGGTATCTAGATCATGTCCTACAGCAGGGTATTTGCCTATGATTTGAGTATTCATGAGAGCTTTCTTAAAGGTCAGTAGGACACATGGTTCATTGTTTACCCATTTGAGAGGACTGTTGCCCAGAGAAGTGTGGGACTTTTTGCCTGGGCCCTTCTCCTTGGTAGATTGTAAGGCAGCCCACTGTGGTATTGAAGTGTTGGAAATGGAAGTAGATTATTTTTGTTGTTTATAAGGCACAAAATATCAGCAAGTTAGTTTTGAAGAGATCAGAATGGGAACTTCTGAAAATCCTGCCCTGTGCACACACACACACACAACTGATTTAAGATGAATGGGCAATAATCATGTGGCCTTCAGCTTTTTAACTCTTATAATAATTAATTTCAGTAGAATATCATGTTAAATGTTGAAACAAAATGTAATGAAAATATTGCAGGTTATAAAGAATAAATGATGCTGTAAAGTTACTAACAGGGAAAGGATACTTCAAGTAATTTCTAAGAATAGTGCTCAAACCCATAAAAGGTGGTGTGGTGGCTGGATAGAACTGGTTACCAGAATGGTTGTAGAGACTAGGATAATTGAATTATTTAAAAATGATTTAAGATTCCTGGGGGAATGGGCTTGGGGAAGGCTTATAGCTGCCTTAGGATAGCTGCCATCTCAAGCAGATTAGATAAACAGGCTGTTTTTGGCTTTTTATATTATGTTTGTAAGCATGCATTTCTGAACATTAAGAGTTAGGCGTCTACATTTATTTGTTCTGCACTTATACTTGTTAGCAAAGGAGTTACATTTATATGCTTGGATGGAATATAGAACACTACTTAGTCACATTTAATTCAAGCTTATAAAAATTAAACTCTTCTTGCCATGCCAGAAATTACAATCCTGCCGTGACTCGGATTCGAACCGAGGTTGCTGCGGCCACAACGCAGAGTACTAACCACTATACGATCACGGCATGCTACTGAAGAGCTGGGTGTTCAGATGTAAAAGTTCTCTGTCACACTTTGTGTCATGCAGCTGTACATTTTACAGTACTCTCCAACTAAACAACTTTTGCGGTATTTCACTGTTTGTTTCTATGCTGTACTGATTCTGATGAGACTTTTGCATATATATGACTCAAAAGATTTACACTTCACGCACATCATATGATCTGTGTGCCTTTCATAACACAAAATACTTTTCCACTAATAGTCATGTGACACTAACAGTGTACTGCCCTGTTTAAACATGTAATACTTTTCTACCTTCTCTGTATAATCCATTTTAGCTCACCCCTATAACAGGCCTCAACCACCGTTCAGTCAATGAATGAAAGGAGTGAGTACATTTTTTTTTTAAACCATACTAGAGCTAAAAGTGTGGATCCTTATTGTCACAGACTTGGTAATATAAAAAGTTATGAACAATCCAGTTAATGTTAACTATGCATTGAGACAGTAGCTTCTGGTAGACTGTTGTTGTTCCCTTCAGCATCTGACAGATGAACAATCTCTTTGCTTTTAAGGCCATCCTGAACTTGCATCTAAATCATTTTAGAATTTGTAAATGTCCTGAATCTCCAGGTTAAAAATACAAGTGCTCATGATTTCCTCCTGTTACCAACTAAACCAGTTCTGCCCAACTGTCTGTCTTACGGAGGTGAGGTTATTGAATTCCTCTCATGAAAAATATAGGCAATTCTGTTCTTTTATTAGGTTACAAATCCGCATGATTATAGATGCGTATCACATTACTTTAGCTATCAAATTTTGATACTCTGTCCTGCTTAATGATATTATATTTATACTGATAATTTCCTGTTTCAGCGATGTTCTGTATTATGCACCAATGTCACTTCTTAGAATTGATCACACTTTATATCTTTGTGTGATATTTCCTGTTTATTCAGTCGTAATGGATTTCAGAATTTTTATACATTTCTTTAGACCTTGTTTAACCTTTGTTATTTCTCCCCGGGCCTCCTCTGAAAATGGGTATTGTCCCCAGTTGGACTTTCCCAGTAAACAAAAGCAAATAAATAGATATGGAAATTATGCATTAATGTTTTCATTTCAGCTCTTAAAAAATTAAGGCTGTCCTTGCCATGCCAGGAATTACAATCCTGTTGTGACTTTGATTCAAACAGAGGTTGCTGCGGCCACAACGCAGAGTAATAACCACTATATGGTCATGGCATGCTACTGAACAGCTGGTTACTGTTATGAGCAGTATCTCACATTTACTGTCACACAGCTTTAGTTGTTACAATGCCACTACTAAACAGTTTTTGTTCGCTTTTTACCATTTCTATTGCTGTGTTGTACTAATTCTGCTAAGATATTTGCTGTTTCGTATATTAGTGAAAGTTAAAAACTTTATACTAAACATATATGATCCTTTCTGTGCTGGAGGGAAGCCTTCTAGCTTATCATTGGGAGTGGTAAGCACTAGGTAGCCTATCTACCACAAGAGGAGTGGTTTCTGGCCCAGAAATCGTAGTTTATTGACCTTTTGTGCAGTTTTTTTTCCATGTCTTTCAACTTTCTGTTTTAAAAGCTGGCATTTGGGCTTGTTTCCTGCCTTTCCTGTAACTAGCCTAGTCCAGATACAGATTTTGTAAGCTTCTGAGCGGTGCCAAAGTTTGCTCTTCAATTTTTCCCTTGGATCTGCTATTTCTCTCCTCTCCTGTACTTTTACTACCTTATTAGTCTAGCACTTTACCAGCCTACTTGTAGTGATTATTGTAGCACAAACAAGTGCTACCAGTACTAAATACTCTACAAGGAAACTGCTCCAGTACCTATTATTAATGCCCACCCCTCCAGACATGTCTAAAGGTCCGTTCCATGTGCTTTCTCGTATGAACCTAGTGAACTTGGGCATCCTAAGGCAATGTAGCAACTGCCTCATGTACACTGACAACCCTCTCCTCTTACCTCCCAGCACTCAGACTTGTGAGAGATGCACTTATATATCCAAATTGGAAGCCACGCACTCTCCAGCTGGTCAAGAGGAGAAGGTCAACACTTGCACCACATCATATGGAATACATAGCCCTCCAGAACACACACCAGCACTGCCTTCACATAAAAACACAAACCATACACCAACGTTTGCGGAGGCTCTCAATAAAAATCTACCCAAACAGCAGAGACCTCCAAGGCAGAAACGCACTCGACCACCACAACACAGCACTAATCATGAGACACATAAATCTTCTAAACAGTGTGCTACACAACCAGAGCCCCTAAGGCAAAACAGCATGCTCAACACACTAGTCATAGGTGACTCGATAGTGAGGCACACTGATGCCCCACTCACTAGGTTGAATAAGGAGAAAGTAACAGTCAGCTGCCTACCAGGTGCCAGGATCCGCCACATAACACACTCACTCAGGTCCCTCAGCAACAGATACAAATATGACTCTGTCATTGTATATATGGGTGTGAATGACCTGAGACGTACCTTCCTGGACTACATGGAGAGACATGGAGGAGCTCTCGGATTATG
The DNA here is from genome assembly GCF_019279795.1 of Protopterus annectens. Lineage (NCBI taxonomy): Eukaryota > Metazoa > Chordata > Ceratodontiformes > Protopteridae > Protopterus > Protopterus annectens. Next base: position 998,745,037 of record NC_056728.1, read on the forward strand.
TAGCCTAGGTGGGTATGACCCTAGCCCTGAGCAGCATCCTACCATCACCCAGAATGATACCACAGTATAAGCAGAAAATGATTGATTTCAAAAATTGGCTAAGTTTCTGGTGTCATTCCAAGGGATCCAGTATCTGGCTGCCTGGGATGACATGATTGACAGACCTCAATGCTTTGCCAGAGATGGCCTGCATCTGTCACCCCTGGGCTTCCAAATACTGGCCAAGGCTCTTGCCACCCCTGTAGTGCCTTTTTTTAGGTGGTGTTCCAAAGATCAAATTACCACCATAACAACTACAAACAAATGCAATCTGAGGGTCATGCTGCTCAACGCTAGAAGTCTAAATCTCAAAATGCACTCACTCAAAGCACTCCTTAAAATGGAGAATATCAACATTTGTGCTGTAACAGAGACCTGGTTTAAGGCAGCAGAAAGCACCCCTGCACTGCTAGGCTATAACTCATTCCACACCTTTCAGCCCCAAGACTTGGACCATAGCTCCAAAGGCGGTGGTCTTTCCATATTCATAAAGGATGTGCACACCTCCAGACTGGTAGCCCAACATAATGCATCAGAGATACTTCAGGTGCAGCTAACATTGGGTAAGACAGCAATTCAGGTCATAACCATGTCCCAAAATTCACACTCCACGTTCCTAAGCACCCTGGAGAATATTAGGGTCCAACCTAACACTCTCATACTGGTCGACTTCAACTACTCCTCCATTAACTGGGAAAACTACTCATGTAGCAATACACTTGCCCAACATTTCCTGGAATTAATTAATTCCAATGCCCTGGACCAGATCATTCGTACCCCCACTATTGGTAGCAACATCCTTGACCTGGTCATTACTAACATGGGCAACTGTTGCTCTACACCAGTAGTCAATTCCTCCCTGGTTAGATCTGACCACAAACTAATCGCCTTCGAAATCCACATCCCCCCCCATAAAGATAACCACCATGAAAAACTTCTCCAAAGCTAACTTTGGGCTCCTAAATACAGAGGTGGCTAACTTCACGGCACCCATGCAAATGGATAATAGTTGCATGACTGCCGAGTCGTATACCAATGCACTGTACGAACACATACACAAATGCATGGATCGTGCCATACCCAATAAAACCAAGACACTCTCCTCCAAAAAAGGAAGCCAATATGGTGGTCCCCTGCCATAAACAAACTCTACAACAGAAGGAGGAAACTGATGCGGAATAAGGTGAAGTCCCAAGACTGGAAAAACTCTCTTATCAGCCTCAACAAAATGTTGAGATCCCTCATTAAATGCTCTAAAGCTAGCTATGAAAATAGAATTGCAGCAGATAGTAAAGACAACCACCAGGCCTTCTATAGTTATGTACAGAATCTCCACGGCAATACCCAGATTTGCTCTTAGCTACTGCACAATGGTACCTCCTATACCGAGCCAACAGATATTGCCAATATACTGGCAGACTAGATTCAGTGCCAACTTTACCTCTCTCTCACACCCAAAGGACCAATCACAATACCAGTAGATTGCCAGGCATCCAGTATTACTGCTGCACAGGTTAAAACAGCACTGTCCAGGGCTAAGAATACAGCTTCTATGGGACCTGATAATATCCCTGGCTGTGTTCTACATGAACTACAGAGTGAACTGGCACCTCACCTGTGTGCCCTGTTCAACCACAGTCTAACCTCAGGCTTTGTCCCTACTGAATGGCGCACTGCTACAGTCATCCCTCTCCACAAAGGAGGAGTGACTACAGACTACAAATCCTGGTAACTATTGCCCCATTAGCTTGACCAGTTTGATATGCAAAGCTATGGAACGCATCATCATGGACCTAATAAAACAAAGATATAGGGAATCTCCAAACTCTGGATCTCCCACAGTTTGGTTTTGTGAAGGGTAGATCATGCCTGCTCAACTTGGTCAACTTCTTTGATTCAGTCACCAGAGCTGTGAATGAAGGCAAGGTGGTTAATACAGCCTACCTTGATCTGGCCAAGGCCTATGATACTATTCCCCACTCAGAAATCGTAGAAAAACTCACTAAGTTAGGCATCAACCCCTATATCACTAGGTGGGTTGCAAACTGGATCACAGATAGAACCTACAGTGTGAAAGTAGCTGACTCCAAGTCAGACTGCCAACCAGTCATGCGTGGAGTCCCACAGGGTTCAGTCCTGGGTCCTCTCCTGTTTGGTATCTACTTCTCTGAACTCCAGGCCAACACAAAGGGACTCTGGCTAACAAAGTTCGCAGACGATTGCATGTTGGGAGCTATTATTAACTCCCCAAGTGATGTTGACATCTTACAGAAAGGCCTCACTGAGACCAACGAGTAATGTCAAAACTATGGCCTTAAGCTCAGTGCTAAAAAAAATGTCATCATCCCCTTTGGGAAAAACCCGGTTCCCATGAATTACCACATCGATAGTAGTCCACTGAACACCAAAGGTGTTTTAAGAGATCTGGGAACACAGGGTGACAGCAACTTCTCTTTTGACCACCACATTGCCACTGTGGTTATAAAGTCCTTCTATGTGGCACATCTCATTACTAAGGGTTTTGCATCCAGGAAGAAAGAGGTCATTGTCTCCCTCTAATCTTCCTTCATTAGGCCAATCATTGAGTACAATGCCTCATTTGGCATGTACCTCACTAAACACCTGCAACAACTGGAGAGGCCACAAAAGTGCCTCACAAAGAGGATTCTAGGCCTTAAGCATTTTGTCTTATATGGACAGACAAAAAACTCCAACAATTCTCTGTCTCATATGGCCTACTTAGAGGCGATCTCTGCTTGACTTACAAAGCCATGTCTGACCCAAATCTGTTAAGAAATGCTACATCTAAAGAAATCCCAATCCATCCACACCACATGCTGCAGAGACCTCAACCTCATTACCACAATCAACAAAACATGCTGGAGGGACAGGTTCAAAACCCAGAGACTGCCCATGCTATGGACTAGATTTCCCATACATGTCAGGCAGAGCACCTCACTGGCCCTCTTCAAGAGAAATTTTGATGAGTGAATGGGAAATTCATCACAGGGATCACTCCAGTGCCTTTACTCGAGAGAGGCACTGGGAACTAACAATAGCCAAAATCATGGAAAGATGTGTTCATAAACAATTTCTCCATTACCTCACCCTAAATAACCTATTGACCAAATCCCAACATGGTTTCAGACCCCACCATAGTACTACCACCACCCTCCTTTCTTTTACTGACTCAATTAATACAAATCGTAATAACAGAAAAATATCTTCCGCTCTCTTTCTTGACTTGTCAAAAGCCTTTGATATGGTCAATCACCAACTACTTCTCCACACGCTAGAAACCTTCCACTTTGACACTTCAGCCCTCAAATGGTTCCTTGCTTATCTCTCTGGAAGGCAACAGGCAGTCCAATGGCAAAATAAGCTCTCTCAACTACTACCCAATACCATAGGTGTTCCCCAAGGCTCCATACTAGGTCCCCTTCTCTTTTCCGTCTTCATAAACGAACTCTATTCAGTCATCCCCAAAGCCATATGCATCCAATATGCAGATGACTCAACCCTTATCTGTTCAGATGTCATTCTCCCTGCTTTAGAAGTAACAACCCAACACTGCTTTGCTACAGTAGAAAAATGGCTCTTTGAGAGGAATCTCATCCTAAACCCAAAAAAAAACTAAGTTACTACTATTCTTTCCCACCTCAGCTCGTCCTCTAGTGCAACACAATACACAAGCTAACAATACTACCTTCTCCGTTCAGTCTAAAAACGGGACCATAATTGAACCCGATACCAACACTAAACTACTAGGGGTGACTATTGACAATAAACTTAAATTTGACTTGCATATCAGCCAGACCATAAAAGATGTAAATAAGAAACTCGGATCCTTGTATAGAATCAAGAACTTCCTAACTCCTCATGCTAAACTAACTATCGCCCGTACCCATCTCCTCTCCACACTTCTCTATGCCTCACCTGTATTCTCTTTCCTCAACATATGCAATATTAATAAACTATCCGTGACTTACAATCACATTGCCAGATTTATAACAGGGGCTCCTTATAGAACTCACCACTGCCACAATCTAAAGAAACTTGACTGGTTAGAACTATCCAATCTTCTCAAACTAAACCAACTCTCTGTAGCATTTAAAATCATTAAGGAACCTGACAAAACCCTTCACTGAATAACTTACTGACCCCTACTCTAACCTAAGTAGTCTTGGCTCCTCCAACAGATCTCTGGTCCAAACCATCAAATCCAATAATATGGTGATGCTTTCTTCGCCAATACAATAGGAAAGGTTTGGAACTCCCTCCCTAACTACTTAAGACTCACTAACTCCCTCTCTCAATTTAAAAAACATCTTATACAATTCTTTAAGGCACATTGGCTATGCTCATGTGCAAATCCAGACTAGTTGCTAATTGAACTACAGCATATCCTATCCTACTTGAACTAGCTAACTGGGGTTCTCCTCTTTTTTGGCATCAAATAATTCGTAAATAAACTGACTACTACCCTATTTAGTTCGTTCTACTGTAATCAGTTTCTCTATGATCACTTGGAACCCTGCAATGGTGTAGAACTTTTTGAACATAGTGACATTATTGTCTCTTGAATTTGTCTCTTGAATTTGTATTGTACTTGTAATTTTGAGCTGGATTCTTTACTGTCTTGTTGATACAATAATCATGCCAAGGAAAGCATAAAGAATGTTAATTTGTTATGCCTTTCATTTATGTACCTGTAAACCTATGTGTTTTCTGTTTTTTCTCTGTGGAGCTTTTCTCCCCGGGCCTCCGCTGAAAATGGACATGTATCCAGTCGGACTATCCCGGTCAACAAATGTAAAATAAATAAAAAAAAAAATAAAATAAATAAACTAAGGACGGGTGGCATGATGCCAGAGTAATCCTATGGGCTAGGTTTGTAAATGCTCCAGGGCCATTAGCTTAGTACAAACCAATGAACCTATTGGGTACCACAATGTACTTTTCCAGTGTCAACCTACTCTCCATATCCCAGCATGGGTTTAGACCTTCCCATAGCACCACTACAGCATTACCGTCATTCACCAATATAGTTAACCACCATAGAAACAAGGGTCTGTTTCTTCCATATTCTTAGACTTATCCAAAGCCTTTGACATGGTAAATCACAGTATGCTTCTTGAAACTCTGTCTACCCTAAATACAAGTCCCCCCTCTATATCATGGTTCAACAGCTACTTATCTGGCCGTCAGCAAGCAGTCCTATGGCAGGCACAACTGTCCCCCCTTTTACCAGTTACCATAGGAGTCCCTCAAGGATCCAGCCTTGGCCCTTTGCTGTTCTCTTCATTTATTAACAAGATCTCTTCATCTTCACCCACTGCCTCAGTAGTACAATATGCAGACGACACCACCCTTATATGTGCTGCCCCCACCCTAAGAGAACTACAAACCCTAATTCAAAATAACTTCATCCTAGCCGAAAGTTGGTTCACTAACATTAAACTACTTCTTAATCTCAAAAAAACAAACAAACTAATTCTTTGCAGCCCAGGCAGATCTCCTCCCCTAAATAGTTATTTCGCCATCTACTCTAATGAAAACATTCAAATTAGTCCAACCACACACACTAAACTGGTAGGTGTAAAACTAGACAATAACCTGAGGTTCTATATCCACATAGCACAAACCATCAAGAAAGTTAATAAAAAACTTGGGCTCCTCTACAGGAACAAACAGTTTATGACTAAACACACCAAAGCAACCATCGCAAGGACTCATCTTCTATCCACCCTCCCCTATGCCTCTCCCATCTTGACTAATCTCCGCCAAACCGATCTAAATAAAATGGAATCTTGCTACAACAAGATTGCCAGGTTTGCTACTGAAGCCTCATATAGGTTCCACCACTGTGTATCCCTTAAGCAGCTCAACTGGCTTGAGTTGCCTCATATACTTCTATTCAATCAACTCTCTATAGAGCACAAACTGTACTACCTTTCTGAGAAACCTCCAGCACTTCAGCATCTAATTCAGTCCCACATTCCTTCTAGAGCCTTAAGATCTAGTAACCAGAACCTCATAACTGTCATCCAACATAAAAATGATGCCGGTAAATCCCTCTTTGCCAGCACCATTGCTAAAACCTTGAACACACTACCAAGCCAAATAACTTCTACCACATTCTTTATTCATTTCAAAAAACTCCTTAAAACCCACTATTTAAGTGACTGTCTATGGTCATGTCACTCGCCAGCCTTATCCCAAACCAAGAGAATGTTTCTGTGTACAGCTAAGTATAAACAGTTCCCCTCAAAGCTTGTGAACCCGTTGATATTTACCTGACAAAACTTATAACTGTAAAAATAATACAAATGCTGTCTTAAGTTTATTATGTACCTCAATGGTGTCTACTATAAGAATTGTTAATCTCTAACATATTGTGTTTGAATGCTATAAGTATGCTCTATTTTTTTTCTCCTCTCTCATGTACTATATTGTATTGTGGAGCTTTTCTCCCCAGGCCTCTGCTGACAACGGACTTGTATCCAGTCGGACTTTCCCAGTAAACAAAAATGTAAAATAAAATAAATATGTAAACTATGCATTAATGTTTTCATTTCAGCTTTAAAAAATTCAGGCCCTTCCTGCCATGCCAGGAATTACAATCCTGCCGTGACTCGGATTCAAACCGAGGTTGCTGCGGCCACAACGCAGAGTACTAACCACTATACGATCACGGCATGCTACTGAAGAGCTGGTTAATGTTATGAACAGTAGCTCATATTTACTGTCACACAGCTTTAGTTGTAATGCCTCTACTAAATTGCTTTTGTTCTCTTCTTACCGTTTCTGTTGCTATGATGTACTAATTCTGATGAGACATTTGCTGCTGCATGTATAAGTTACTCTTAAAGATTTACACTTCACACATATGACCTATGTGCCATCTGTAACACAATATCCTTTTCCAGTTATTGTCATATGACACTGTAACAATGTGCTTACTACACACTACCTTGTTTAAACATGTAATACTCTTTTGCCTTTTAGCTCACTGCTGTAAAAGGCCCGTAGCACAGCAGGACTGCTCAGTCAATGACTGAAAGGAATAAGAACTTTTAAACCATACTAGAGCTAAAAGTGTGGATCTTTTTATTGTCAAAGACTTGGTGATATAAACTGTTAACGAACAAAGGAGTTAAGTTTAACTATGAACTGAGACAGCAGCTTCACATAGAATATATAAACTATGCATTAATGTTTTCATTTCATATTTAAAAAAATTCAGGCTCTCCTTGCCATGCCAGGAATTACAATCCTGCCGTGACTCGGATTCGAACCGAGGTTGCTGCGGCCACAACGCAGAGTACTAACCACTATACGATCACGGCATGCTACTGAAGAGCTGGTTAATGTTATGAACAGTAGCTCATATTTACTGTCACACAGCTTTAGTTGTAATGCCTCTACTAAATTGCTTTTGTTCTCTTCTTACCGTTTCTGTTGCTATGATGTACTAATTCTGATGAGACATTTGCTGCTGCATGTATAAGTTACTCTTAAAGATTTACACTTCACACATATGACCTATGTGCCATCTGTAACACAATATCCTTTTCCAGTTATTGTCATATGACACTGTAACAATGTGCTTACTACACACTACCTTGTTTAAACATGTAATACTCTTTTGCCTTTTAGCTCACTGCTGTAAAAGGTCCGTAGCACAGCAGGACTGCTCAGTCAATGATTGAAAGGAATAAGAACTTTTAAACCATACTAGAGCTAAAAGTGTGGATCTTTTTATTGTCAAAGACTTGGTGATATAAACTGTTAACGAACAAAGGAGTTAAGTTTAACTATGAACTGAGACAGCAGCTTCACATAGAATATATAAACTATGCATTAATGTTTTCATTTCATATTTAAAAATAATTCAGGCTCTTCTTGTCATGCCAGGAATTACAATCCTGCCGTGACTCGGATTCGAACCGAGGTTGCTGCGGCCACAACGCAGAGTACTAACCACTATACGATCACGGCATGCTACTGAAGAGCTAGTTAATGTTATGAGCAGTATCTCACATTTACTGTCACACAGCTTTAGTTGTTACAATGCCTCTACTAAACAGTTTTTGTTCTCTTTTTACCTTTCCTATTGATGCGTTGTACTAATTCTGCTGAGATATTTGCTGTTCTGTATATTAGTGACAGTTAAGAAATTTACACTAAACATATATGATCTATTGGCTTCCACAATAATGTAACAATTTCCTAGTAAACAAATGTCAATAAATAAGTAAAGTCTAACTTGGCACAGGTGCTCTTTTTCAGCAGAGGCCTGGGGAGAAAAGCACCAAGGTAACAAATTTAATTTTATCAACATTTACAATAATACATTTTATAATGAAGTTTCAATGAATACGTAACATAGTAGTTGGCATAATAAAATTTGTATTGATATTCACAAACATTAATAAATAATGTACTTGACCTTCACATTACCATGTTTAAACCTGTAATACTGTTCTGCCTTCTCTGGACAGTATTCCCTTCAAATTTACAGACAATTAATACTGTACCTGAAGTCAGTACTGTCATAATTAACCTTCAGTTTTATGCAGATGTCTTTTTTTTTTCTGGAGTGCCTACATTTCATTGTAACCTTTGCTATTCACTTTTGTATTTGTTGAAATCCCGTACTATAAATATTTGTGTTCTCTTATGGTATAATGCAGCTAGGCTCAACCCTCTGAAATGCCCCAAACTCAGTAGGACTGCTCAGTCATAGGTGTATACTAGGCTAATGGCCCTGGAAACTTTACAAGCCTAGCCCATAGAAGTGCCTTGGCATTTTGCCGCCCGACATTAATTCCCAGTGCCTCTATCAAGTAGATCCATGGGAGTGCTCTTTGGGGTGAGCTTTCAATTACCCATCCACTCATCAAGATTTCTCTTGAAGAGGGTCAGCGATGTGCTCTGTTTAACATGTATGGGAAGTCTATTCCAGAGCATGGGCAGTCTCTGGGTGATATTCTGTTCATTGTGATAATGAGGTTGAGGTCTCTGGAGCATGTGGTGCGGAGGGATTGGGATTTCTTTAGATGTAGCATTTCTAACAGAGATCGGTCAGACATGGCTTTGTAAGTCAAGCAGAGATTGCCTCTAAGTAGGCGCTATAAGACAGAGAATAGCTGGAGTCTTTTGAGTCTGTCCGTGTAGGACATGTGTTTAATGCCTATGATTCTCTTTGTGAGGTACTTCTGTGGCCTCTCCAGCTGTTGCAGGTGTCTAGTGAGGTACATTCCAAATTGGACATTACACTCGGTGATTGGTCTAATGAAGGAAGAGTAGAGAGAGAGAGAATGATTTCTTTCTTCCTGGATGCAAAACCCTTGGTAATGAGATGTGCCATATAGAAGGGCTTTCTGACCACAGTGGCAGTATGGTGATTGAAGGAGAGGTTGCTGTCAACCTGTGTCCCCAGATCTCTTATATCGCCTTCAGTGTTCAGTGGGCTCCTATCAATGTGGTAATTAGTGGGAACTGAGTTTTTACCAAAGGGGTGACAACGCAATTTTTTGGCGTTAAGCATAAGGCCGTGGTTTTGACGCCAGTTATTGGTCTCAATGAGGCCTTTCTGTAGGATGTTTGCATCACTTGGGGAGTTAATAATGGCTCCCAGCTTGCATTCGTCTGTGAACCTGGTCAGCCAGAGTTATTTTGTGTTGGTCTGGACTTCTGAAAAGTCGATGCCGAACAGGAGATGACCTAGGACCGATCCCTGTGGGACTCCACTCGTAACTGGTTGGCAGTCTGACTTGGAGTCTGCTACTTTCACACTTTGTGTTCTATCTGTGAGCCAGTTTGCAACCCACCTAGTGATATAGGGGTTGATGCCTAGTTTGGTGAGTTTATCAATAATTCCAGAGTGAAGGCCTTGGCCAGATCGAGGTAGGCTGTATGCACTGCCTTACCTTCATCCACAGCCCTGGTGACTGATTCAAAGAAGTCAACCAGGTTGAGCAGGCATCATTTCCCTTCACAAAGTCATATTGCATGGGGTCTAGAGTCTGGAGATTTCCTATATCTTTGTTAATGAGATCCATGATGATGCACTTCATAGCTTTACATATCTGACTCATCAGGCTATTGGGGCAGTAATTCCCAGGGTCTATAGTCGCTCCCCCTTCAAGGAGAGGGATGACTGTAGCAGTGCGCCATTCGGTAGGGACAAAGCCTGAGGTGAGGTTGTGACTGAACAGGGCACATAGATGTGGTGCCAGTTCACTTTGTAGTTCATGCAGAACACAGCCAGGGATATTATCGGGTCCCATGGTAGCTGTATTCTTGACCTTGGACAATGCAGCTTTAACTTGTGCTGCAGTAATGCTGGGTGCCTGACATTCTTCCAGTATTGTGATTGGTCCTTTGGGGGGAGGGGTAAAATTGGCACTGAATCTGTCAGCCAGTATGTTGGCAATATCATCTGTTGCCTGAGTATAAGAGGTGACATTGTGCAGTGTATCAGAGCAAATCTGGGTATTGCCATGGAGGTTTTTGATATAGCTGTAGAAGACTTTGTGATTGTTTTTAGCATCTGCCACAATTCTGCCTTCATAGCTGGCTTTAGGGGATTTGATGAAGGATCTCAACTTTTTGTTGAGGCTGATAAGGGAGTTTTCTGGTCTTGGGACTTCACCTTTTTCTGCAACAGTTTCTTCCTTCTGTTGTAGAGTTTATTAATGACAGGGGACCACCAGATTGGCTTCCTTTTTTTGGAGGAGAGCATCTTGGTTCTGTTGGATATGACTAGTTCCATGCATTTATGTACATGTTCATACAGTGCATTGGTGTATGATTTAGTAGTCATGCAGCTATTTTACATTGGCATGGGTGCAGTGAAGTTAGCCACCTCTGTTTTTAGGAGTCCAATGTCAGCTTTGGAAAAGCTTTTCAAAGTGGTTAACTTTGTGGGGGTTGTGGATGAAATGTGGAGTTCCATGCTGATTAGTTTATGGTCTGATCTGACCATGGAGGGATTGACTATTGGTGTAGAGCAACGGTCGCCCATGTTAGTAATAACCAGGTCAAGGATGTTGCTTCCTCTAGTGGGGGTCAGAATGAGCTGGTCCAGGGCATTGGAATTGATGAATTCCAGGAAGAGTTGGGTCAGTGTATTGGTGCTTGAGTAGTTTTCCCAGTTGATGGAGGTGTAGTTGAAGTCTCCTAGTAAGAGAGTGTTGGGTTGGACCTTGATAGATTCCAGGGTGCTTAGGAACATGGAGTGAGAGTCTAGGGACATGACTGGGGACCTGTAGCAGGCTATTTATTTTATATTTGTTGACCGAGATAGTCCGACTGGATTCATGTCCATTTTCAGCGGAGGCCCGGGGAGAAAAGCTCCAAGATAAGCAGTTAAGATTACAGATACAATATATACAGTGGTTACATACTTAACAAGTTATACAAATTCCAAGGTTAGAGATAATCCAGGGTGTAAGCTAAATTATAGTTATTAACTCATAGTAGAGGAGAGTTAGTATGGTTTGATACATTGACATAGCCAGTTTAGTGTCAAATATTGTTTGAGTCTCATCTTAAATTGACTCAGGGTGGTAAGTAAAGTAATATCAGCTGGGAGTGAGTTCCAGGATTTACCTGCACAGTTGGCAAAGAGAGAGTCACCAGATGAGTTATTAGTTTTGATAGTCTGAACTAGCAGTCTGTTAGACGATCAAAGATTTCTGGGATTGTTATAGGGGGTGATAATGTTTTTTAGTGCAGGAGTATTGTCCGGATTGTAAAGGATTTTATATGCCATAATCAGTTGGTTATACTGGATCAAGCTGGGCAGTTCTAGCCACCCAAGCTGGTTTAGATTGATACAGTGGTGTGTCCTATAAGGCAGACCAGTGGCAAATCTGGCAATGGTTGTAGCAGATAGAGAGTTTGAGGACAGACTTGTTTAAATTAGAAAGTAAAGGGGATGCTTACAGAAGAGTTGAAAGTAGATGAGAGCGAGCTATGGCAATTCTAGCAGGTGGGATTAATTTTTATTTTATTTATTTATTTATTTTACATTTGTTGACCGGGCTAGTCCAATTGGATATATGTCCATTTTCATCAGAGGCCCAGGGAGAAAAGCTCCACATGCAAGCATTTGTAATAACAGGAAAAAAAATAAGCATGGTTATAATATATACATCAAAGGCTTTTATCCTGTAAAGTGACCCTAGTTTTTTATTGATGGTTTGACTAAGATGCAGATCGAATTTAAGATTGTTATCTATGATAACACTTAGATGTTTTGTAGAGGTGTCTGGGGAGATTATAGTGCCATTATTGGATTTTATGGTAAAGGTAAATGCAGTAAACCTATGAGTTGGTGAGTAAAGTAACAGCTTTTTTTTTTTTTTTTTTTAGGATTTAAGATCAGACGACGACCAGAAAGCCAGTTTTCTATTATGCTGAAGGTGTTCTGGGTAGCTGACCATAGTTCTGTCTGAGATGTGGCCGGGCAGATCAGTGTGGAGTCATCAGTGCATTGGATACAGCTGACTTTTGGGATAACAATATAAAGGTCATTGATGAAAACGGAGAGCAGAAGGGGCCCTAGTGTAGAACCCTGGGGTACACAAAGGGAGTTGGGTAGGAGGTTAGATAGTTTGTTTTGCCAAAGGACAGCCTGCTGTCTGCCACTCAGATAAGATTGGAACCATTGAAGGGCTCAAGTATCTAGAAAATGTTTTCAGGGTGTGGATTAGAAGTTGGTGATCAACCATATCAAATGCCTTGGAGAGAGCCAAGAAGAGGGCAGAGGATATTTTATTATTGTTGTGATTGTGGATTATGGTGTTGGAGAAGGCTAGGAGGGCTGAAGTAGTGCTGTGGTGAGGTTGGAAGCCGTGCTGGGAGTCTGCCATAAGGTTATTCTGAATTAGGTAGTGCAGCAGTTGTCTAAGAATACATTTTTCCATAATCTTTGCAAGTGGAGATAATATAGCTATTGGCATATAATTAGATAGTTTAGTAGAGCTACCTCCTATGTGAAGCGGGATTACACAGGATATTTTTCAGATGGTGGGGATTTTGGCTTCTACTATGGTTCGACTGATTAGTATAGAGATGGGGTAAGCAATGGCATCAGCTGCTTTTTGTAGATACTCGGCAAGGAGTAGATCAGCAGAGAGAGTAGTTGGTTTTAATTTTTTGATCAAAGTACGGAGAAGTGAAGTGGCAACTGGTTGGAATCTGAATAAGAATTGGTTACTAGGGGTGGTGCCCTCAGGGCCAGGGGAGCTTGCAGGTAGTTGGCTAGCTGGGGCTTGGATTGTCTCCGTAAAGAATCGGTTAAAACTGCCTGAGACTTTCTCAGGTGGTTTATCAATGGTGGCTGCAGAGGCTGGGGTGGAAGTTTGTCCAGGATGTAATAGTTTATTTAAACCTGCCCAAAACTTCTGAGGGTTGTTTTGATTTATTTGCTGTAGATTATAATAGTATTTTTTTTGTCTTGTACAATGGATTTTTTAGTCTCATTCCTTGATTGCCTATATTTAATGTGATGTTGGGGGTCTTTTGTAGTACGCCCTAATGTCCATTCTTTGTTTCTAAGGTGAATTTTAGTTTGGACTCTTTGAAAAGCCATGGCACAATTTAGTTTTTGCCTTTATTCTTATTGAGCGAACAGTAGATGAGAGTCAAGGATCTCAATGAATTTGTTGTTAAAGTATACAACTGCTTCCTCTAAGGGGAGGTGTTTTAGAATTGACCATTAAATGAGTTTAGTTCCTGTTAGAAATTGGCAAGGTTAAAGTTCTTTTTGTTTCTTACCATTCTGAGTATGGGTTGGTGGGGGTTGATGGCTTTATGCTTAATTATAGAGGTAAGAAGGTGGTCACTTAAGTCATCAGGGAGGGTCCCAGAGGTGTACAGTTGGGGGTGACTATGACCTGGTGAGGCTATGATCTGGATCGCCGTCTTACCCAATGTTAGTTGTACCTGAAGTATCTCAGATGCATTATGATGGGCTACTAGTCTGGAGGTGTGCATATCCTTTATGAATATGGAGACACCACTGTCTTTGGAGCTTTGGTCCATGTTTCGGGGCCGAAAGGTGTGGAATGAGTTGTAGCCTGGTAGTGCAGGGATGCTTTATGCTGCTTTAAACCAGGTGTCTGTTACAGCACAAATGTTGATGTCCTCCATTTTGAGGAGTGCTTCGAGCGAGTGCATGTTGAGATTTAGACTTCTAGCGTTGAGCAGCATGACCCCCCCAATTGCATTTATTTATAGCTGTTATGGTGGTAATTTGATCTTTGAAACACCAGCTAAAAAAGGCACTCTAGGGTTGGCAAGAACCTTAGCCAGTACCCAGAAACCCAGGGGTGACAGATGCAGGCCATCTCTGGCAAAGCATTGAGGTCTGTCGATAATGTCATCCCAAGCAGATACTAAATCCCCTTAGAATGACACCAGAAACTTAGCCAATTGTTGAAGTCAATCATTTTTTGTTTGTACTGCAGTATTGATGGTAGGATACTGCTCAGGGCTAGTGTCATACCTGCTGGGCCACATAATCCGAGAGCTCCACCATGTCTCTTTTCGTGTAGTCCAGGGAGGTGCATCTCTGGCCATTCACACCCACATGGACAATGACAGAGTCATACTTGTACTTGTTGTGGAGTGACCAGAGTGCGTATGTTATGTGTCTGATTCTGACACCTGATAGCTGACTGTTACCATCTCCTTATTCAACCTAGTGAATGGGACATCTGTGTGCCTCACTATTGAGTCACCTATGATTAGTGTATTGGGCAAGGTGTTTAGTCTTAGGGGCTTAGGTTGAGGGGCACACTGTGGAGGTGAGCTGTGTGTCCTATGGTTTGTCCTGTGTTGTGGTGATCAAGTTCGTTTCTGTTTTGGAGGTCTCTGCTATTTTGCTAAATTTCTATTGTGAGCCACACACTTAGGTGTGCTACAGTAATTGCTACAAAAACCTGTTGAAGTGCAAAACGATTAGGGTATTTGAAGTGCAAGAGAGAAAGAACTAGCAAGATCTAAGGGAAAAACTGAAGAGCAGACTTTCTGGCACCAGTAATAGTTTGTCTCAGCTCGTGCCACGGTGAGAAGCTTGCAAACGCAGCCTTTTAAACCATAAAGTTGAAAGGGATGGAAGAACTGCCCAAATGACCAATAAACTACAATTTCTGGGCCAGAAACCACTCTTCTCATGGTAGAGAGGCTACTTAGTGCTTACCACTCCCACTGATAAGCTAGAAGGCTTCCCTCCAACTCAAAAACTTGGGGGGGCTCAGAAGCTTACAAACAGTCCTGGATACAGCAAATCTTTATCTGGACTAGACTAGTTACAGGAAAGGCAGGAAACAAGCTTAGAATTTTTTTTAACAGAAAAGCAGCTAAAACAGCATTAAAAACAATTCAAATGCACTTAATAAATGAAATGACTAAGTGCATTTCTAACCCACAGTAGAGTTAAAAAGTATGGATCTTTTATTATCACAGACTTGTTAATATAAACTGTTATGAACTCTGCATTGAGACAGCAGCTTCTGTTTGAATATAGAAACTATACATTAATGTTTTCATTTCATCACTTAAAAATTCAAGCTCTTTTTGCCATGCCAGAAATTATGATCCTGCCGTGACTCGGATTCGAGCCAAGGTTGCTGCGGCCACAACGCAGAGTACTAACCACTATACGATCACAGCATGCTACTGAAGAGCTGGTTAGTGTTATGAAGAGTAGCTCATATTTACTGTCACACAGTGTTAGTTGTTATAATGTCTCTACTAAATTACTTTTGTTCTCTTCTTACTGTTTCTGTTGCTATGATGTACTAATTCTGATGAGACATTTGCTGCTGCATGTATAAGTTACTCTTAAGGATTTACACTTCGCACATATGATCTATGTGCCATCCGTAACACAATATCCTTTTCCAGTTATTGTCATATGACACTGTAACAATGTGCTTACTCCACACTACCTTGTTTAAACATGTAGTACTCTTCTGCCTTCTCGGTATAATAAATTTTAGCTCACTCCTGTAAAAGGCCCGTAGCACAGCAGGTCTGCTCAGTCAATGAATGAAAGGAATAAGTAGTTTTAAACTATACTAGAGTTAAAAGTGTGGATCTTTATATTGTCAAAGACTTGGTGATATAAACTGTTAACAAACAAAGGAGTTAAGTTTAACTATGAATTGAGACAGCAGCATATCTTAGAATATGTAAACTATGCATTAATGTTTTCATTTCCACTTTAAAAAAATTCAGGCTCTTCTTGCCATGCCAGGAATTATAATCCTGCCATGACTCGGATTCGAACCGAGGTTGCTGCGGCCACAACACAGAGTACTAACCACTATACGATCAGGGCATGGTACTGAACAGCCAGTTAATGTTATGAGCATTCTCTCATATTTACTGTCACACAGCTTTAGTTGTTACAATGCCTCTACTAAACAGTTTTTGTTCTTGTTTTACCATTCCTATTCCTGTGTTGTACTAATTCTGCTGAGGCATTTGCTGTTCCACATATTAGTGACTGTTAAAAAACTTACACTAACCGTATATGATTTGTTGGCTACCACAATGTATTTTTCCAATGTTTGTCATTTAACACTATAACAGTTTCCTAGTAAACAAACGTAAGTAAAGTCTAATTTGGCACAGATGCTCTTTTTCAGCAGATGCCTAGGAAGAAAAGCTCCAAGGTAACAAATTTAATTTAATCAACATTTACAATAATACATTTTATAATGAAGTTTCAATGAATACGTAGCATAGTAGTTGGCTTCATAGTCACAAACATTAATAAATAATGTACTTGACCTTCACATTACCATGTTTAAACCTGTAATACTGTTCTGCCTTCTCTGGACAGTATTCCCTTCTAATTTACAGACAATTAGTACTGTACCTGAAGTCAGTACTGTCATAATTAACCCTCAATTTTATGCAGATGTATTTTTTTTTTCCTAGAGTGCCTGCATTTCGTTGTAACCTTTGCTATTCACTTTTGTATTTGTTGATATCTCATATTATAAATATTTGTGTTCTCTTATGGTATAATCCAGCTAGGGTCAACCCTCTAAAAGGCCCCAAGCTCATTAGGACTGCTCAGTCAATGAATGAAAGGAGTAAGTACATTTCTAAACCACAGTAGAGTTAAAAGCATGGATCTTTTATTGTCACGGACTTGTTAATACAAAGTGTTATCAACTCTGCATTGAGACAGCAGCTTCTGTTAGAATATGGAAACTATACATTAATGTTTTAATTTCATCACTTAAAAATTCAGGTTCTTTTTGCCATGCCAGGAATTATAATATAGTCATTCCTAGAATTGCGCAAAAAGGTCAAAAAAACAATTAAAGCTAGATAAAACCCATTATTATCAGTCTGCCTTATACTCCTCCCAACACAATCCTAAGCAGTTCTGGTTCACAATTAACTTCATTCTCCACCCAGGTAAATTGGCACCCTCCCCACCTACCAGTCTCCCCTCCTCCAGCATTATTCCTGCCTCATTCAATAAACACTTTACTGAAACCATTCTGTCCTTGGCTAAACACCACAACCCCCTACCCACCCTCTCCACATCAAAACCAAATACTCTGCCCACAGTCTTTTCTTTCTCACCAGTACCTACCTCCAACATAAAATAACTTCTATTGAAACTTAAGCCTACAAAACTAGCATCTGACAATCTCCCCTGCAAATACCTAAAAATAGTAGCCGAACCTTAGCCTATCCAGTCGCTATATTAGTTAACTGGTCCTTATCAGAAAGCTGTGTCCCCTCAGTTTGGAAAATAGCCCACATCATTCCCCTCCATAAAGGAGGTTTCCTCCACCAAACTTTCCAGTTACTGCCCCATAGCCATCATCTTTCCACTCTCCAAGATACTTGAGAAATGCATCCACTTTCAAGTAGTAGACTAGCTTCTAGCTAATAACCTCCTCTCCAGCACCTGGCATAGCTTCAGACCATACCACAGCACTACTACCACCCTGCTCTCTTTCACTAACAATATCCTTCATCATAAAAACAATGGCCTGATCTCCCCTGCTATATTCCTGGATCCATCCAAGGCTTTTGATATGGTCTCACACAAATCTCTGTTCTTACCAACTTATCCTTTTCTCAATCTGCTAAGGACTGGTTTCACAACTATCTAACTGGCCACCAGCAATCAGGTGTTTGGCACAATGACCTATCTCCTCGACTTCCTGTAACCCTCTGTGTTCCCCAAGGCTCCATCCTTGGTCCCTCTACTATTCTCACTCTTCACCAATGACCTATTCACAGCCACCAAACATGCTTCTCTTATACAGTATGCTGATGACTCTATCCTCATCTGCTCAGCCCCAGCCATACCTGAACTTCATAAGATCACACAGGAAGCCTTTTCCTGTGTTCTGGCTGTCTAATGCCCAGTTATTACTCAACCTGAACAAGACTAAGCCCCTTATATTCCAGCCCACAAAATCTAACCCAACTATCCCCCACTTTAATATTCTAGCCAATGAGAATACCATCATCTCCCCAACAGAACACACCAAACTACTCGGTGTTGAGATTGATAACAATCTCAGATTTGACACTCGCATTTCTCTTACCATAAAAGTTCACAAAAAACTAGGGGCATTGTATAGAAACAAACAATTCCTCACCAAGGCGGCCAGAATTTCTGTTGCCAATTCCCACCTAATGTCCGCTTTACTCTATGCCTCTCCTATATTTACCTATCATTGACAAACAGACCTAAACAGCCTTGAGGCTTGCTACGACCAAATTGCAATGCTTGCCACTGGTGCATCTTACCACAGCCACTACTGTATCTCACTTAGAGAACTTGACTGGCTTGAACTCCCTCAACTTCTTCACCTGAATCGGCTCTCTCTTGCCCACAAGTTAGTAAACCATCCTCTTAAAGTCCCATCCCTTCAAAACCATCTCCAGCCCTACTGCACCACTAGACCACTACGCTCCAACAGCAGAAAATCAGCTTCTAGTATCCAAAGCCAAGAACTCAGCCAGAGAAGCCCTATTCTCCTGCATAATATCCAGATTATGGAACACCCCCCATAACCACACTACCTTCTAACAATGTCTTCAAGACTGCACTAAAAACTCACTAGTTATGTCCATGCACCAATCCCGACTATTGACCCACCTTTTACCTCCCGTTCCTCTTCCCCTCCCTAGCCACCCTGCCTCACTCCATCGGGTCATTACATGTATTCCCCTGCGGGTTCTGGCTTTCCCTGTACCCTCCCCTACTCACTCAATCTCTCAGACCCTCTTATAAAATCCTTAACTGCCTCATTTCTTCACTCAAAACAAATCTCCAGCTGACTTGTACCTACCTTCCTCTCACTATCACGTCTACTACTCACTTGGTTTCCTCAGTCACTCCTCTATCTTCCCCCTTCCATCCCTCTTAAGCTCCTGGTTTGTTCCACCCTCTAGTGGAACATCTGCTTTGTTTTCTATAGTTGAGTTCATATCTGTATCTCTTTTAGCTTAGTACTACCTATATATACATTCTATCTTTATTCTTAATTGCTAGCTAGATATTGGCATAGTCTATTCATTATTATGTTTCATTTTTTGTATGTATAACTAATGTTTTGCCATTGTACGTATTACCTGCTACTGTATGTATAATCAATTGTTCTTCGTGTACTCTGCTGCTCATTTATTGCTCTGTGGAGCTTTTCTCCCTGGACCTCTTCTGATAAAGGACCTGTGTCCAGTCAGAATTTCCCGGTAAACAAATGTAGGTAAGTAAGTAAGTAAATAAATAATCTTGCCATGACTTGGATTGGAACCGAAGTAGCTGAGGCCACAACGCAGAGTACTAACCACTATACGATCACGACATGCTACTGAAGAGCTGGTTACTTTTATGAACAGTAGCTCATATTTACTGTCACACAGCTCTAGTTGTTATAATGCCTCTATTAAATTGCTTTTGTTTTTACTATTTCTGTTGCTATGATGTACTAATTCTGATGAGACATTTGCTGCTGCATTTATAAGTTACTCTTAAAGATTTACACTTCACACACAACTTCACACATATGATCTATGTGCTATCCGTAACACAATATCCTTTTCCAGTTATTGTCATATGACACTGTAACAATGTGCTTACTCCACAGTACCTTGTTTAAACATGTAGTACTCTTCTGCCTTCTTGGTATAATAAATTTTAGCTCACTCCTGTAAAAGGCCCCTAGCACATCAGGTCTGCTCAGTCAATGAATGAAAGGAATAAGTACTTTCTAAACCATGCTAGATCTAAAAGTGTGGATCTTTTTATTGTCAAAGACTTGGTGATATAAACTGCTAACAAACAAAGGAGTTAAGTTTAATATGAATTGAGACAGCAGCATATCTTAGAATATGTAAACTATGCATTAATGTTTTCATTTCAGCTTTAAAAAAATTCAGGCTCTTCTTGTCATGCCAGGAGTTAGAGTCCTGCCGTGACTCGGATTCGAACCGAGGTTGCTGCGGCCACAACGCAGAGTACTAACCACTATACGATCACGGCATGCTACTGAAGAGCTGATTATTTCAGCAGTTCTGTCTTCTCTTTGAATGAAGCAATGTCAAAGGCAGACGTATACTTGGAACATACATGTGTATTTTTAGTAACTTGCTGACATTTGGTCCTTGCAGATCTGCTGAGAGGATGTTTGTGTTAAGCCATGCTTCAGCCGAAGTGACAGGAATCATGTTTCAGATAACTGAAAGATGTGTATTGCAGACTGATGGCTGACTTGGTACGTGAGGGGGAGGAGCAGTCACATGTTACAGCACTGTTATGATGAAACAGTAAAATTATAGATGAAGCTGCTGTCTTTGTTTAGTAGGGTTTCATATTACAAAAACATGCACACAATCACTCTCTCTTTGTGTCTCTTTCTTACACACACACACACTACACTATTATTTTGTCATGCTGTAACTTCTAGCTTTATTCTTGCCTTTGGTAGTGCGCTCAGTTCATGAGGAAATGATTACCCACTTTAAAGCAGGCTGGGTTGATTTTTTTGGATAAAAAGAAAAGTAATTGAATCCTGACCTCATCTTGCCTGTCAGTAGTGCACCAGCAGTAGAGCTAGTTTGGAAAAGGGTGTTACAGATGGGTAAGACTTTGGTATTGGGTAAAACATATGTCTGTCTTGACTAGTCTGCTTCTAAACCGCTGTGTCATGACCTTCGAATACATTGAAAGCACAGAGCAGTGGTCATTTAACATGTATCTTCCTTTGTCAGCTGACTAGTCACATAAGCTCTCCCAGAAAAGAGCAAATACTTATTTTATTAAATGTAGTTGTCATTTACTAGGTGCATGGCCTGCTTTTGATTTTTTTCTAATTAATTAATTTAATTTAGGGGCAGCTGTTTGCACACTGCCAGAACATTACAGCATGAAACATACCATACATATATGATTAACACAAAATAAAGCAGGCTTGACATAAGCAAGAATAAAAATAAAAGTAAAATAAATGTTATGTGTAGGACAGAATTACAGTATATGAAAATCAATTTAAAACCCAAGCTTATACAGTGTTTGTTGAATATGAAGAGAAAGAATGTCGCTGGGGCGTAATGAGGGACAGGCAGAAGAGTGCAGACAGGTAAAAGCAGTAGCAGTAATTACTGCACAGGTGATAATATCTGATGACTGACATGAACTGATTGAACAACTGAGAGGGTGTTCTTTGACCTCAAGACAGTTAATGGCGAAGTTGATTAGAGGAGGGAAGATGTCAAAATACACAGAGGCATGAAGATAATGGGAAATAATGTGAGTGTGACATAACTTTATTAAGGTTATGAGCACAGTTGAAGACTACACTGAGGATAAAGCAGAGGTAGAGAGAGGGAATTGAGCTCCCTGTTAATAACTAACAAACTCAGAGAACTGGTCTCAGTGCTGGTGTTGTACATGTAGGAAAAAGCTATGAAATGTGAAGTAAAGTAATCCAGTAATCTGAATATGTAGTAAAGGCAGTTGGTAGGAATATCCTACATGGAAGAGAGAGGGAGAGGAGCAAGGAAGAACTATAGAACACTATTTTGAAAGTAAAAGAGGTGCTGGGTAACAATTTGTGTCAGCAGACTGACATCTATGTTCATAAGCAGTCTAATTCTGATGGGCGGGTCCTCCTTGTAGAAGTATAGTTTGAATATATCTTGTCTGCTCTGTCTGCGCTAGAGTTAGTCTATGAATCGATTCACATGCACACCTCTAGCAGATTGCATGCCCAATAGGAGTTGCTATATGTCCCTCTTTGCAAGAGACCTGCATCTTTGTGCAGTTGTGAACTGCGGGGAAAAAAAACTAAAACTGGGTAATGACCTGAGATTTTAGGATGAGAAATATTTTCTAAGTTTTCTTTAATAGTTGCATAAAGGAGTCATTTTATCCTGAAACATGTAAAGGTTATAAAAATAGCCTAGGCAACTGAAATGATTCAAGAATAAACTTTTATTTTGGCAAAACAGTGAAGTTCTGTCCTTTGCACTGGTCATGGGTTTGTTTTGTCCTGAAAAATCTCACATTGATACAAAAAATATCCCACTTTAATTAGTAGAACATATATATCACATGATATCTATAAGAATCAATCAGAGTAGGTTAGAAAGAATTGGGAAGAGACTGGATAAGCAATTCATAAAGAAACAATGGGGGGTATGTGTATGTCACCCAAATGTACAACAAAGTCCAGAAGATTTAGGATTTTTGCTTGGAAATGTTTACATAGGTATTTTTATACCCAAGTAGACTCCAAAGAATTTTTCCTTAGGTAGACAGCAAATGTTGGAGGTGTGATGGGGAAGAAAGGGGTAACTGGGAACATATTTTTTGGGAGTGAAATGAGTTGGTAGACTTTAAAGATTCCCTGCAGTTTCCTTTGTCAGAGATACTTGGTGAATTGGTGTAACTAAAGAAATTTTTTTTTTTTGAGCTACGATACAGAATCAGAATTGCCTAGACATAGTAAGACCTTGCTGAGTCTAGTTATGGTGGCTGCCAAAAAAAAGCAATTACTTGAAAACCAAAATCAAAGTCTAAACCAACTTTACTAGAAGTAGCGAATATAGTAATAGCTATAAAGCAACTGGAATTGGCCTCTTTAAAACAGGGTAGGAGCAAATTACATGGAAAAATGGAAATTGTGGGAACACTACATGCAGAGGAGGAACAAGGTTTAAAAGAAAGCAGGATAGTAACTGATATATGAGAATTGCAACTACAATTGTGTCAACCTGGTTTGTAATGTATAATGTTTGCGAGTGGAATTGTGTCAGGATGGTTTGTTTTCATTTATATAAATGTAAGCTTGCTTATGTCATATGTGATAATTTAATAAAGATGTTTCTTGTTTAAAAAAAAATGCCCCAGTTTTGGAATTGAAAATGTGGCAATCCTAATATCTACGTGAAAGTAGACGTGAGCCAGGAAATGGACAGATGCTGATATCAGTACCTGTACTTTAATGTTTTCCCCAGTCAGGAGTAAAGTAAAAACTGGTTTCTGAAAAATCATTAGAATGTTAGAAACTGGTTTCTGTGCAAAATCATAGAAGGTTTGCTGTATCTTGTTCCTCCCTTAACTGGTTTTCTGGCAGAGGTAGTAACTCTTAAGTATAAAGTTCCATTTGCTTGCAAGAGTATCAGTAAGTATTCATATGAATATTGGTGAATGACTGGAACTCGGGAAATATGGCAAACCCTGTTGCAGGTGAGCAGGGGAGCATGCTCAAGGGACATCCAATGCCACTGAGTTGCTTACTGAAGGCTCATTATGGTGTGATAGGTGAAGCAAAAATGTTTGCATTGCTTTCATATATAGCAGCATTCCCTAAATGGTTAAGGTTATGTATAATTATCATGTTTTTACAGCATGGACTCAATCTTTCTTCTTTCAGTTTCTGCTTCTTCAAATGGATCACTTAAGACCAGAAGTCTTAGAGTCACTTAAGCATGGAGTCTTTCCTGGTTTGAGTTAAAAAAAATGACTGAATGTTTTAGAAAAAAAAAGTAGTGGAGTGAAAGGCGACAGGAAGAAGGACAAGTGAAAAATAAATAGAAAAGGAGTAAGACAACCAATAGGAAAACTAAAGGTACTCAGTTTATGTTTAGTAGAGTTCACAACAGAATTGATTTGGATACTAAAATCTAGATAGGACGTTACAATGATTTTGATTGTATCTGCGGATCTTCATAATGGAAAACATTATGCAGCATGGCAGTGCCTGTTTTTGTGTTGGTTTCCACATGTCCATTCAGGACATTGCATTATCAATGAGTAGTGGTCAACTGTACCCACAACTAAAATTATACCTCTTCAGTACCAGTCTGTTGCTCAGCCCAGCCTTGATGACTGATGTCTAGTGTGTGAAATCTTCAGCATTGAGCAAATGATAAGCAACGTGGGTTTGGAAAGGGCAGTTTAGACAAAGCTCAGTCTGATCTTGAGGTGTAGTAAGACTCTGACGATCACTTCAAATGTCTGCCTAAAGCTGTGATGGTATTGTGACGACCGTGCCCTGGCCCAGCAATCAAGGAGCCTCAATCCTAACTATTAACACCAGGGAGGTTGTCTCATAGAAGAGGAAAGAATAACTAATACACACAGTAAAGTACAATTTCCCTTAAGTGCACACAGAGATCACAGTCTGGGGCTGGTTGCTCCCTTGCTCACAGGTCCCCAATAAGACTCCCCACTGGTACAGCTATAGGGTCCAGGTCTCAGCCTAACTGGGCAAGCTAAAACCTCCAGTACCCTCTCTGTCCAACCAGTGCTTCATGCCCCTGCCAAGTAGCTGACACAACACGCACACACTTTGAGATAAGTATTTATACAACTTCACAGACACTCCTGGGAAAGGTTGACACAGATTCTCCAGCTGTGCCCCTTTACCCAGACTATATGGTAGTAATTCCTGCCACCACCCAGCTAATAATACCAGCTACTAAAAAGCCCTTAAAAGGGTGTCCAATTATTACTGTGCAATATTAATATCCAATGGTAGTATGACTAACAGTCAAGGCTTACTTTAGAGTGGCCTATTACAATAACCTCTATAAATATGTAATGTATTCTAGAACTTATCTCTACACAAAGCAGCCACAGGTAGAAGGTTTTAAAAACATCTAATAATAAATAATTAAAACACAAGACAAAACTACTACACCACATAGATATGTAAGAGTTCAGGGATCACACAGAAGCTTAAAACAATACAGTAGGACAGGTCTGATTTCAAACAAAAAAATGAGTTAATCTTTACTAACTTTAACTATTCCTACAAGAAATCACAGTGCTAGAAATTTACATGTGAGCATAAGCAGAGTGCTGGTAAGCTGGATATCAAGATCAAAATGTTTTCCAGTCTCTTGTGAGAAATAGTATTTAAACATTACTAACAAACATGTCTCTAAGGCCCTCCCAAAATTACATCATTTTTGACACTTAGGTTTTCCCAGTATTCATATTGCATCATCTTGACACCTGCTCTGATTTGTTAGGCTAATAGAAACTCCATTTACATTATTTAGCAAGCTAACACCTGCACAGGAGAATACAACACTAAAAGGCATTTCACATATACACTCTAGCAATTAGTCCTTAGTTAAACACAATAGACAGAATGTCTTCAGCCAGCCTGACCAGAACCAACTTTAAAGATCAAAGAATGTCATAAAATCATTTCAATTTCAAAAGACAAATTTGAAAGGCTTGACTTAGTTTTTCTTTACAGCAAGGGGGTAATGTTGTGACAATCTTGAAGTTCACATTTTACAATGTTTTCTTTACACTCAAGAAACATGCCTGTATTTTACATTTATTATCAAGAAAACATGCCTGTATTTTACATTTATTTACAAATGCCAGAATTAGATATCAAATTCTATTTGGCTAGGCTGGCAGCCTTTGCCCATCTCTCCCCAATCATCACATCTCTTTCCCCCGGGGAACTCAAGCAAGTTTTTCATGTGCCCCTTGAGAAACATCGCTTGAGAGTATCAGGTCTGTCTGGGTGTATCTCACCCCATTCCCTGTCTTGAGACCCCATTTGCATTGGCATTGCAACTCCCACTGCGGTGCTTCACTGACATATATGCTTGCAACCCCAGACTCCATCTTAGCAACTTGGCATTTTGCTGACTGGCTCTGTTTAACCATGTTAGAGGGTTGTGAACTGTCATCACAGTGAATTTTCTTCCGTACAGATAGGGCTGAAGATTTTGTAGTGCCCACACTATGGCTAGACATTCCTTTTCTACCGCTGCATAGCATTCCTCCTTGGGTTGGAGCCTATGACTGAGATAAACCACTGGGTGCTCTTCTCCCTCTGAAGAAATCTGGCTAAGTACAGCCCCCACCCCATAGTCTGAAGCATCCACCTGCACAACAAAGTCTTTGCTGTAGTCTGGACTGGCTAACACAGGGGGTCCTCCCAAAGCTTCCTTAACCTTCTGAAATGCCTGCTCACATGCTGGGGTCCACACTACCTTATCTGGCCTGTTCTTCCTTGTCAGGTCTGTGAGGGGAGCAGCTATGATGCTATAACTAGGAGCAAACCTTCTGTAGTACCCTGCTGTCTCCAAGAATGCCCTCACCTGCTTTTTGGTAACAGGTGCAAGCCATGCCTGAATAGCTTCCACTTTGGCAGGTTCTGGCCTTATCTTACCACTCCCCACTCTATGTCCTAGGTAGGAGACCTCTGCCATACCCACCTGACATTTGCTCGGCTTAATGGTCAACCCTGCCCTCTGTAGTCTGCCCAGCACCTCCCTGACATACTGAATGTGCTCTTGCCAGGAATGGCTGTAGATAGCAATATCATCCATGTAAGCAAGGGCAAACCCTCCTGCTCCTGCTAAGATATGATCTACCAGCCTCTGGAAAGTTGATGGGGCATTCTTCATCCCAAAGGGCATCTTTGTGAACTGATGCAAGCCAAAAGGAGTCACAAAGGCTGACCTCTCTAGCACTGGGTGTCAAGGGCACCTGCCAGTAATCCTTGATCAGATAAATGGTTGTAAGATACTTAGCCCCACCCAGCTGCTCTAGGGCCTCATCTGTCCTAGGCATGGGGTAAGCATCTGCCTCTGTGTGACTATTTCATTTCTTGTAATCCACACAGAACCTGTTGCTGCCATCCTTCTTTGGCACCAACACCACTGTTGAGGCCCAGGGACTGTTGGACTCTTGAATCACCCCTAGTTCCAAAATCTCCTGTACCTCTTCCTTCAGAGTCTGTTTGACTCACTCAGGCACCCTCTAAGGGGCCTGCCTGATAGGCCTTTGGGGTCCTGTATCCACCTGGTGCTGCACCAGGTGAGTGCTCCCTGGTTTCCTGGTGAACGTGCCCCCAAACTCCTGCAATACTGCTTGGATTTCTTGAACCTGGGTAGGGGATAGCTGCTGGGACATTGCTACCCCTTCACCTAGGTGCCAGCCCGAGCATCACTGAGGAGATCAGTCCCCAGATCTCCCTCAGACTCCTCCTGCAATGCTGGGACATTGCTACCCCTTCCACCGCGGTGTCAGCCCGAGCATCACTGAGGAGATCAGTCCCCAGATCTCCCTCAGACTCCTCCTGCAATCCACTGCAAATGCTCAGCACAAGGGCCTCCCTATCATGGTAAGGTTTCATCATGTTAGCATGGTACAGTCTGTGCCCCTGCCATCTGCCCAGCACTTCCACCATGTAGTTAACATCACTTACCTTTCTTACCACATTGTAGGGTCCCTTTCTTACCACCTTGTAGGGTCCCTCCCAAGCTGCTTGCAACTTGTTGTGTCTGACAGGAATGAGAACTATCACCTGCTACCCTACAGCATACTCTCTAGCTCGGGCATTCCTGTCATACCACACCTTTTTCTGTTGTTGGGCTTCTGCCAGGTTCTCCTGGGCCAGGCCCATGAGTTTCCTGAGCCTTGTCCTGAGGTTCAGGACATATGCCACAACAGACTCCTTGTGAGACTCACACTCAACTTCCCACTCATCTCACATTAAATCTAGAGGTCCCCTCACCCTATGCCCAAACAGCAACTCAAAGGGTGAAAAACCTGTGGATTCCTGGGGAACCTCTCTATAAGCAAACAGATGGGGCAAATATTTGTCCCACTCCCTCTTAAACTGATCTGCAAATGCCCGTAGCATGGACTTGATTGTAAAGTTTAACCTCTCAACAAGACCATTAGTCTGGGGATGGTAGGGGGTGGTCTTCATGTGCTTCACCCCACAGGACTTCCACAGACAAGCCAGCAGGTCTGGCATAAAATTGGCACCTCTGTCAGACAATATTTCCTTTGGGAAACTCACCCTGCTGAAAATCTCTAGTGAAGTATTTGCCAACTTCTCTGCCTCAATAGAGGACAAAGCCACTGCCTCAGGGTATCGTGTAGCATAATCTACAATCATTAGGATATACTTTTTCCCTGTGGAAATTGGGGTACTCAGAGGACCCACAATATCCATAGCTACCCTCTGAAATGGCTCCTCAATCACAGGCAAAGGCATCAAAGGAGCTCTCACTTTGTCTCCTGCCTTGCCTACCTTTTGGAACTGCTCACAGGTCCTGCAGTACCCTGTTACATCTCTGGAAATTCCAGGCCAATAGAAGTTTTTCATAATATGCCTCTTTGTACGTTTTATGCCCATATGACCTGCAAA
This sequence comes from Protopterus annectens, assembly GCF_019279795.1. Classification (NCBI taxonomy): domain Eukaryota; kingdom Metazoa; phylum Chordata; order Ceratodontiformes; family Protopteridae; genus Protopterus; species Protopterus annectens. Next base: position 998,773,779 of record NC_056728.1, read on the forward strand.
GGTCATATCATGTGCTATGGCTAGAAGCGCCAGGTGGTAAGCTCTAGGCACTACCAACTGCTGTACTCTCTCACCTTCTAGCCCTCCCACAGTGGTCCACTCTCTGTACAGTAACCCTTTGTTCCAGTATACAGATTCCCCCTTCCCTTGAGAATCAGGTGCCTCCTTAGCTATCTGCCTCAGGCCTTGCAATGTAGGGTCTGAGAGCTGAGCCTGTCTCAATTCTCTCCTTGTAACCCTTCCCAGCTCCCCTTCTACTGGAAGTCTGGCATCCTCTGACAGCGGTGCCTCACTGTCAGCCTAGGTACTACTACTCACCTCTACCTTTGCAGTTACCCTGTCCAAGGGAACATCAGTACCCACAAGCAGCTGTGGCTCACATTCAGTCTCACTGCTACAGCATAGCTCACTCCCTGAAGTAGCCACCTCAGCAGTCCTGGCTGCAAGTATGCAGCCTTTCTGGGTCTCCCCCAGGCTACCAGACTTGCATGCTTGTCTCCTAGCCTCACTGCATGTAACTGCATAAGTACATAGTACTGCCTCATCCAAATCCTTCCCTCTTAGGACATCTGCAGGATGGTAGTTCCGTACCCCTGTTGTCTCAAGACAACCCACTATTGGCATTTTGTCTTTACCACTTACTGGCTCCCTCACCTTTGCTTCCCCACCTTGCCTCCGTGGACATCTGTATGCCACATGGCCCCACTGGTTGCATTCAAAACATTTAACCCTAGCTCCTGGACGTGTATCTGGACTAGTGGCTTTCCCTTCTATTGGCAGATTCTGTTGGGGCAGTCCGTGCTGTCCACCATGGGTTCCTTTAGTCCAATGAGCAGTACTGGGAGTCCCTTTCCTGTGCTGGGCTGCCCTGCTTGCTAGGTATAGGTCTCCCTTCTTCCCCAACTCCTCTGAAGTAGCACACTGTCTATCAGCTAACCAGATCCTCATGTCCTCAGGCAAAGTGCTAAGGGCATGTTCCCTTACCAAAAGGTCTGCCAGCCCTTCAAAAATGGTGACCTGACATCCACTCACCCAGCTACAAAAATAAGTGCTCAGTTCAACAACATATTCACATACATTTTTATCTGTTTTGCATCTATGCTGACTAAACTTTTTCCTACTCATTTCAGGTGGTAGCTTGAAACATTCTAGTAAATGTCTTCTTACAGCAGTATAATCAAAACGGTCAGTGTCATGCATTTTTGCTAAAGAAGTTACAGCTTTACCATGGAGTAAGGGGGTCAGGAACCGTACCCAGAGCACTTGGTCAACTTCATACTGTTTACATACCAGCTCAAACATATGAATAAAGCTATCAAAATGATCCCCCTCTTTAAACTGTGGAAGAAATTTACTGACCCTTTGTGCTTCTGGGGTCTGGTTATTCCCTTCCACATTATCTCCATGACTCTGGCAAAGAGTCAGCATTTCCCTCTCATGCTTTCTCTGCCGTTTCTGTTCTTCAGCTTCTAGACTCCTCATTTTATCAGCTGCTTTTAGTTCCATACGCCTGACCTCCAACTCAAGTCTCTTTAGCTCCAGCTGGATTTTTAAGTCCACTGTAGAAAGGTTGAGCTGTCCATTCTCCGAGGATATTGTATCTCCACTGTCAGTCTGTTTGTCCTCCCGGCTGCTGTTTTCTGATGCAGCTGTAACCAGGGCTGCAGTCGGGTCTGCTTTAGTCAGGTTTCCATGCACCAGTCCCCTAACCTGGCACATCTCCGCCAGCTGGCTCTTTGTCAGCTTTCCATACTCTTCTGCTGACATGCTGCCTGCTCACCCTGACTAACACTAACAAAAGAAATAAAACAATTGTGATCTGAACTCTGAGTATACACTGCGTGGCTGTTTTAGAGTACAAAACACTTTTAGAGATCACTGTACATAAGCTACAGGAATTTTCTCTACCCACACCACTACAAGCCAATTAGTATGTGAAGTAGATCCCACCACTGCCAAACACTTGTGACGACCGTGCCCTTGCCCAACAATTAAGGAGCCTCAAACCTCACCACTAACACCAGGGAGGTCATCTCATAGAAGAGGAAAGGATAAGTAATACACACGGTAAAGTACAATTTCCCTTAAGTGCACACAGAGATCACAGTCAGTCTGAGGCTGGTTGCTCCCTTAATCACCAGGTCCCCAATAAGACTTCCCACTGGCACAGCTATAGGGTCCAGGTCTCAGCCTAACTGGGCAAGCTAAAACCTCCAGTACCCTGTCTGTCCAACCAGTGCTTCATGCCCCTGCCAAGTAGCTGACACAACACACACTTTGAGATAAGTATTTATACAACTTCACAGACACTCCTGGGAAAGGTTGACACAGATTCTCCAGCTGTGCCCCTTTACACAGACGATACAGTAGTAATTCCTGTCACCACCCAGCTAATAATATCAGCTACTAAAAGGCCCTTAAAAGTTTGTCCAATTATTACTGTGCAATATTAATAATCAATGGTAGTATGACTAACAGTCAAGGCTTACTTTAGAGTGGCCTATTACAATAACCTCTATAAATATGCAATGTATTCTAAAGCTTATCTCTACACAAAGCAGCCACAGATAGAAGGTTTTAAAAATATTTAATAATAAATAATTAAAACACAAGACTAAACTACTACACCACAGAGATATCTAAGAGTTCAGAGATCACACAGAAACTTAAAATAATACAGTAGGGCAGGTCTGATTTCAAAGAAAAATACCTAATTAATCTTTACTAACTTTAACTATTCCTACAAGAAATCACAGTGATAGAAACTTACATGTGAACATAAGCAGAGTGCTGGTAAGTTGGATATCAAGATCAAAATGCTTTCCAGTCTCTTGTGAGAAATAGTATTTAAACATTACTAACAAACATGTCTCTAAGGCCCTCCCAAAATTACATACTTTTTGATACTTAGGTTTTCCCAGTATTCATATTGCATCATCTTGACACCCGCTCTGAGTTCCCAGGGTAATAGAGACTCCATTTACATTATTTAGCAAGCTAACACCTGCACAGGAGAATACAACACTAAAAGGCATTTCACATATACAGTCTAGCAATTAGTCCTTAGTTAACACAATAGACAGAATGTCTTCAGCCAGCCTGACCGGAACCAACTTTAAAGATCAAAGAATGTCATAAAATCATTTCAATTTCAAAAGACAAATTTGAAAAGCTTGACTTGGTTTTTCTTTACAGCAAGGGGGTAATGTTGTAACAATCTTGAAGTTCACATTTTACAGTGTTTTTTCTTTACACTCAAGAAACATGCCTGTATTTTGCATTTATTATCAAGAAAACATGCCTGTATTTTACATTTATTTACAAATGCCAGAATTAGATATAAAATTCTATTTGACTAGGCTGGCAGCCTTCGCCCATCTCTCCCCAATCGTCACAGGTATGATTATTCCTTGTGTTGTCTTTTCTTTTAACGCTAGCAGTAAAAAAAAAAAAAAAAAAAAAAAAAAAATATATATATATATATATATATATATATATATATATATATATATATATATATATATATATATACATATACATAATGTGACACTCTCTATATATTGTGGAATCGTATTGCACTGTTACATTTCTATGGAAGTCCAGCACAATAAACTGGATGAAGCGCATTTTTACTGGCTGTCAGTTTCTTTAATATCTTAATAATCTCGAAGTTTTGTTGTTTTATATATATATATATATATATATATATATATATATATATATATATATATATTTTTTTTTTTTTTTTTTCCATTAAACTCAACAGATCTTAATGCATTCCACTGAAAGTCATGTCAGCTATCCACAAACAGACACATCTTGTCTTCTACCTAGATCATGGTAAAGAGATACGACTACAAATATTAATAAATTGACTAAAAAGGCCAAATTAGCATTGTATGTTTTAAGCAACCGAAATAGATATACCATTCTTTGCTATAACTGAGTAGTTTATTTCTCAACATTCAACTACACTTCTATATAAATAATATCCAAGCTAATTATATTCAGTGTGGTGGCAACCTGTTTCCTGATAACTGTGGTTTATTCTTAGGCTGGCTCTGTGGATCAGCATTTATCAATAATTTCTGAATCTAGGCACTCTACCTCTCTCATTATAGATGTGCTGCAGGAAGACTTCACCAACCTCAGTAGCTGACTGCTCTACTATAGACTTAAACTTGTGTACTATTTGGAACATCCCAGAGCTTAAATAAAAACTCAAGTAGGCCATCTCTTACAACAGCAACAAAACCCTTGATGCTGTGTAGGTTTACAGATATCTATGAATTTGGTTAGACCACACTTTTAGTTTTCAACACAACATTGAAGTTGCCAAAGTCAAGTGCACAGACTACTATTTTAGACCAAAAAGATATCCCATTTCTTATCACCACAAGGTAGGATTGGGAAAAGGAGCCATTCTTTCTGCTTCATTCCACCTCCAACAACATGTTTAGATTTATAACACCATTCCCTGCAAATGTACGGCCTGCATCACACTGGCTAAAGTCAAATGGCTACCTGTTTCACTTAGGAAAAACTACTTTTAGGTTCCATGATCTAGAGACGAATCAACAAGAGTATCAGAAAGACTGACTTCTTATAATTTGAGATCTCTCTCTGACTCTATTCCAAGCCTGCATACCCCATTTACTAAACTAAAACAAATTAAGCACACTTTCTCCATCCTTGTACCACAAGTTCCCAAACACATATGTGACATGATGCCTTTCTTAAATTTAGAAAGGATCTTAAAGCATATTTCTTTAAGCAGGCAAAGTGCAAATGCCGCAACACTGGAAACAGCATGTAAAACAGCTGGAACATTTGCACGACATCCATCAAAATTGTAGCTTAAAACTCGCACTATTACATATATTCTTAGTGTGCACATTCAATGTGCATATAATGTGGAACTGCCACTGTTTCAGTTGATTTTAGCATTCTTAAAATACAACATATCTTATCCTGCTGTGATATGCAATAGGTTCATATGTGTTTACTAGATTAGTGACCACAAGGTCTTTTTAAGCTTAGCTATACATCCCAAATCTCTGACAAGTTCTGGTACCCTTGATAAGTGTAATCAGGGGTTTGAGAGATGAAGCATTTACAAGCAGGGGCCTGGGAGATGAACCATTTACAGGCTGCCTGTGTCCATTAGTGACATAGATGCCAAACCGATGATGAATTTCCTGTTCCTCATCCAATTGTCAAAGTTAAACTTGAATTGGGTTAGGGAGAAACTCTTCTTCACATGGATAGAGAACCTGTTCCAGAGAAGGGGTGCTCTCTGGGATACATACCTGTCTGTCCAGCAGGTCCTGTTTATATCACATGCAAAGTTTAAGTCTTGAACAGGTAATTCTAGTGTTTGTTTTCCAATAAAGCCTTGTATGCCAGGCATAGATCTCTCCTCAACAATCTGTAAGAGACCGAATGTAGGGATAGGGCCTTGAGGCAATCTGTATAGCACACGTTACATCTGCAGACATTCCACTTGTTGGATATGCCTGGTTAGGTACCTAACAAACAGGGCCTTGTACTCAATAATAGATCTGATGCATGCCTAATACTGAGGAACAATGACTTCCTTAGACCTAGATGCCATCCCTTTGTTTGTAAGTTGTACAATATTGAATGATTTCTTCACTGCTGTAGGCAAATGTTGGCCAAAGGCTAGATTACTTGTCTGTGTGTCCCCAAGTCCCTGATTACTGGGTCAACTCTTAGGGGTGTATTGTCAACATAATAGTTATCAGGGATGGCTGACTTCCCAAAGGATATGATTATGCATTTCTTGACATTAGTTTCAGTCAATGGCACTAGCACTAGTTGTTTGTCTTTGTCAGCCTTTTCTGGAGAACATTTGTGTCAGTGAGTGATTCAACAACAGCTCCTAATTTGCAATCATCTGCAGATTATCAGTCAGAGGCTGTTGACATTGGTCTTGACTTAGAGTAGTAAATGTCAAAAAAGAGCAGTCCCAGGACTGATCCTGAGGGACTCCGCTTATGACTGGCCTCTTTGTAGAGGTGGACTCTCTAATTCTAACTTCCTGGGTCCTTCCTGTGAGCCAGCTGGCTATCCATCGGGTGACATAAAGGTTTATACCTAATCTCTTAAGTTTGTCAACAGTGTCGGAGTTTGGTATTGTGTCAAATGCCTGGGCCAAGTCAAGACAGGCAGTGTGAACTATTTTGTAGGTTCATAGGTTGGTACTGGGCTATCTGCCCGAAGGCATATGTTAGCCCAGCCACATTGTGCGGTATTCACCGCCCCTTTAGTAGTTCCCTAGACCCTTGTACTAGCAGCTAGCACCCTTGGCCCCTATCTAGTAGCACTGTTGGTGTGATCTCCGGTGTGAACTTTGTTACCCATTCACTCATCAAGGTTCCTCTTGAAGAGTGATAGTGAGGGGCTCTGTCTTATGTAGATCGGGACCATGTTCCATAGTAAGGGAAGTCTCTGCGAAGGGAATCTATCCCTCCAGCATGTTCTATTCATTGTTGTGTTGAGGTTTATATCCCTAGAGCATGTAGCTCGAGTAGATTTGGTTTTGCTAAGATGGAGCATGTTCAACAATTCTGGGTTGGACATGGCTCTGTACGTTAGACAGAGATCACCTCTGAGAAGGCGGTATGCAACAGAGAACAGTCTTAGCTTTTTCAATCGTGCTGCATAGGGCAACTGTTTGAGGCCAGTAATCCTCTTGGTTAGGTACCTCTGTGGTCTCGCCAGCTGCTGGAGATGTCTAGCCAGGTACATTCCAATTGGTGCATTGTACTCAATAATGGGTCTGATGAGAGAAGAGTAGAGGGGCACCATTACATACTTAGATCTTGATGTGAACCCTTTCGTGATCAGATGGGTCACATAGAAGGATTTTCTAACCACTTTGGCAACATGGTTATCAAAGGAAAGCTGACTATCTACTTGGGTCCCTAGATCCCTTATTTCTTCAGATTTCAGGGGATTACCTCCTATGTTGTAGTTTGCAGGTACTCTGTTTTTTCCAAAGGGGATTACTACGCATTTCTTTGCATTTAGCTTGAGACCATGGCTTTGACACCATGCATCAGTCTCATTTAGGCCCTTCTGGAGGATCTGCATGTCGGCCGGAGACTCTCTTATAGCACCCAGTTTGCAGTCATCTGCAAACTTAGTCAGCCACAGCCCTTCCGTGCTTGCCTGTACTTCTGAGAAGTATATGCCAAACAGGAGGGGCCCCAGGACAGAGCCCTGAGGCACACCACTCGTTACTGGTCTGGATTTGGACATAGATCCCGCTACTCTTACTTTGTGGGATCTGTCTGAGAGCCAGTTTGTGATCCATCTTGTGACGTAAGGGTTTATGCCCAGGTTGGTGAGTTTATCAATAATACCTGAATGGGGAATGGTGTCAAATGCTTTAGCAAGGTCAAGGTAAGTCGTGTGTACCTCCTTTCCCTTATCTATAGCCTGAGTAACTGTCTCAAAGAAATCCACCAGGTTCAGGAGGCATGATCTGCCCTTGACGAAGCCGAACTGTGTGGGGTCCAGCGACTGGAGGTTCCCAATCTCTCCATTTATGAGTTCCATAATGATTCGCTCCATAGCCTTACAGATCAGACTGGTCTGGCTTATTGGTCGGTAGTTCCCAGGTTCAGTTGTGGCCCCACCCTTGTGTAGCGGGACCACTGTTGCCGTGCACCATTCTATGGGCACATATCCTGTGGAGAGGCTGAGACTGAACAGGGTATTAAGATGCAGGGTTAATTCCTTTTGGAGCTCGCGTATGACACAGCCTGGGACACCATCTGGTCCCTTGGAGGCAGTGTTTTTAGCTTTAGATAGAGCCTTGTTAACCAACGTATCAGTAATAATTGGACTTACACAATCCCCTGGAATGGTAATAGGCCCTGTAGGTGGTGGTGGTGGGGATTTGCACTGAACCTGTCAGCCAAGATGTTGGCAATGTCAGAAGGGTCAGTGTATTTTGTTCCATTTTGTACTAGCTCAGAACAGACCTGAGCGTTGCCATTTAGGTTTTTGACGTAGCCATAGAAGGCCTTATGGTTATCCTTGGCATCCTTGGCGACTTTCTTTTCAAAATTAGCTTTAGTTGACTTGATGAGGGCCCTCAGTTTCTTACTAATGCTGATCAGGGATGATTTTTCTACTTGAGATTTGGCCTTTTTTGTATAAGTCTCTTCCTTTTATTGTAAAGTTTGCTTATGGCTGGGGTCCACCAGACTGGTTTCTTCTTGCTTGAGGAAGAAGTCTTGGTTTTATTTGGGATAGCATGGTCCATGCAATCCTGAAGATGCATATATAGAGTGCCTTGGTGTAGGATTCCGCATCCTGGATATCATTATCCTTCTGCAAGGGAATAGTGAAGCTTTCCACTTCGGATGCAAGTAGTTTGAAGTTTGCTTTGGAAAGGTTTTTGACTATGGTTTCTTTGACTGGGGGAGGTGGAGGGGTGAGGATATCCAGGGTTATCAGTTTGTGGTCGGATCTGACCAAGGAGGGAGTGATAATGGGTGTGGTACAATGGGCACCCATATTTGTGATAATTAAATCCAATATGTTGTCCCCTCTAGTGGGGGAACATACTAGTTGTTCAAGGGCATTTGAATTTATAAATTCTATGAATCACTGAGCATAGTAGTTGGAACATTGGTAGTTCGCCCATTCTATACCAGGGTAGTTGAAATCACCCAAGATTATGGTGTTGGGTAGGACCTTTATATTTTCCAATGTCTCAAGGAATGCAGAGTGAGCATCTTGGGACATGGTGGGCGATCTATAACTGGCTACAACTTGAAATGTGGTTTTGCCTGCTGATAGTTGCACATGGATGATCTCTGGGGCATCATGCTGTGCTATTAACCTGGAGATATGGGTATCCTTGATGAATATGGATACACCTCCGCCCTTTGTACTGCGATCCGGTAACTGAGGCCAGAAGGTATGATATGAATTGTAACCTGGCAGTGCTAGGGTGCTCTCTTGAGCCTTGAACCAGGTTTCCGTCACTGCACAAACATAGATTTTCTCCATGCTGAGGAGAGCCTTGAGTTTGTGCATTTTGAGGTTGAGACTTCTAGCATTGAGTAGCATTACCCTTAGTTTTTGGTTACCTGTGCTGGTTACGGTGGTTGGTTTGTCCTTTGAGCCTTGCCTAAAAAAGGCACTATGGGGACGGCAAGAGCCTTGGCCAGTATTCGGAAACCTAGGGGTGACAGGTGCAACCCATCTCTGGCAAAACAGCGAGGCTTGTCTATCATGTCATCCCAGGCAGACAGACACTGGATCCCCTTAGAATGACACCAGAAGCTTAGCCATTTTGCTCTTATCCATTGCTTTGGTGACCTTCTCAAAGAAGTTCACCAGGTTGAGTAGACATGACCTGGCCTTGATGAAACCAAACTGGGTTGGGTCCAGTGTCTAGAGGTTTCCTATATCATTATCTATCATTTCCATGATGATTCTTTCCATGGCCTTGCATATGAAACTAGTGAGGCTTATGGGTCTGTAGTTTCCAGGATCTGTAGATGGCCCACCTTTGTGCAGAGGGATGACTGTCGCTGTTTTCCATTCATGAGGCATGAAGCATGTCTGGAGGCTACATTTAAAAATAGCAGTTCCAGAGTGGCTGACATGTCATGTTTCATGCTATTTAGAAGGCATCCTGGGATATTGTCTGGGTCCATTGTTGCAGTGTTCTTAACCTTAGAGATAACATTAAGGGACTGTTCCCTAGTGATAGCAGTGGGAGTTATATTTGATGGTGTTTCTTGAGGGAAAGTTAGGGGGGGGAGTCGGAGCTGAATTTGTAGGCCAATATGTTTGCAATGTCTTCTGACGCAGTATAGGTGGCTCCATTAACAATGATCTCTGCACACAATTGTGTATTGCCTTTCCGGTTATAGACATAGCTAAAGAATGCCTTGTAGTTGTTCTTGGCCTGGGGGGCCAAATTTACCTGATGTTTGGCTTTGGGAGACTTTATTTGTCCTCTAAGTTTTGTTTAGTTTGATGAGAGTGCTTTTGTCCTGTTGCACCTCATAATTTTTGCCGTGATCTTCTTCCTTCTGTTATACAGCCTATTGATGATGTGATTCCACCAGGTTGGCTTTCTTCCTGTCTGGTTCCCTTCCCATTGTTGGCAAGATGGTTGCTCTTGGCATCAGGGAAGCATGGAAAGACTCCATGATGTGACATTTGTACAAGGCAGGCCAAACAAAATAATCTGATGTCCTAAGGAACTGGAACCTCTGGATCTAGACCCCTGTTTATTGACAGTATATTTCTGGCAGCTCATTAAAAGGCTTCCACACTACAGTGGCCTGTGTTCCACCCCTGCTAAGAATTTAGGGCCATGGACAGATTTGGGAAATGGGTTTATGAAGCCTCCAGGACACTGAACATTTTATCTCATATGTTAAGGCTACAGTGGGAGCTTGCAGGTGAGGGGGTTAAGTAGCTGGAGGAATTATTGAATATGAGCAAACGACAAAACCGTGTTCACATGTGATGACAATTTCTCCTGTCTCCTGGTTTATAACTGTGGGTGGTGCAGTAAGTGTAACATAGATCCATCTTACCTGACAGATCTGGCCAAAAATGTTAAGGTGTCATTCCTTAATGCTGCCCATGATGGGTCTTCTCTTCAGACTAAAAGAAATGTAGAAACTGGAGAGCAGTGAGAAAGAAGTGAAAACCCTTACTGTTGTAGTTAAATTTCAGGCTCCTCAATGCCCCTTTTTTATGGTGCAGAAAAGTCCACACCAGTTGTACTATCAACATAACTAACAATAATAAGAAAATTGGAGATCTGGGAGAACCAATGAGACTGTGGTAACTTCCAGAATGGATGCCATCCTAAGTGTAAAAATAGCAGAACCTGGGATATCATGGTCCTCCTTTAGTAACCAGCACTCTAATTCCTGAAGACTTGCCTGGATGTCACCCTGTAGAGGCAGTCAGTTGTCATCTGTATGTATAACTTATGTATAACATGTATGTATGTATGTATAACACTTGCCTAAATGGCTGGCCACCACGCATGACAAGTGGAGTTCGGACTATATCTAAAGGATACATGATTCCCTTCTACATCCCAAAGGCATACTCTTTTTCAATTTCAAACAGTGTAGCACGAAAAGAGGTCTTAAGTCTCATTCAAAAAGAGCCATCCAAAAGGTCTCACCAAACTTGAGAGGGTCTGCTTACTACCCCAGACTGCCTTAGTGCTAAAAAAAACAATGGACCTCATGGTCATACTAGATTTAAGCAGTCTCAACAAAGTCAGCCTCAAGAAAAAGTTCCAGATGGCCGCACCTAACCCCCTCCCCGGGGTGTTTACCAAATGCACATCTGCAGTTTCACCATACCAGAGGCTGCAAGGAGTTAAGGTGTTGCCATGCCTGAAAAGCTGATTCCCATCTGCACCAACTCTAGACAAGCTAATGACAGCATGAAAGATCTACTTCAACTTTTCTTGTTCCTGGAAATTATGAGCATTGCAAATCCCAGATGGAGCTATTGCAGCTTCTGACTTTTATAGGATACGTAGTGGACACTTTGCCATGCAAGGTTAACCATGCAGAATTCCTCCCTTACAATGGGCTGTGTTGCAGTGTATTGATTTTTCTTCATGACAATTTTTAAGTGTTCTCACATTTTGATCCGTTCTGTTTTTGTCATCTTGTACAGTTCTACTTAAGCTTTTGTTCATATTTTGCTGTCTCTGTTGGTGCAATGTTTTGCACATCCCTAAATGCGTGTTTCTCTTGATGCAGAGTTTTGCAACTGCAGCTGTCATTTGTAATTGTCATTACCTTACTGGTCTAAATTGGTCTTTAGACCAGTTCGCTTATACAGTTAAGAAATAAGTAAATAAACTATTTCTGTCTCAAACAGTTTCTGTAGTTCTTTGTCTGAAAACTCTGGGCCTGGCATCTGTTACTATTTTCAAGATTCTACGTGTCAGATTACATGCCAGGCACTTGCACTCTGCATAGGGAAACTTAGTGTGTACTAAGGGAGTTATAGTCCCCTCACTGGTGTTTTTGTTAAGAAGTAGTCAACCAGCGTCTTACACAGAGAATCCTGATTCAAAGCTATTTAACACTTTCATCTGTAATTCACATTTGCAGTCAAGCTCTTTGTCATTGTCAGCCTGTTTGGGGTTATGAAAGCAGTCTGTGTGGAGGTGTGAAATGTAGTCATTATGGCAGTTAGTAGGTAATTAATTGATGCATTTGCATTTTCACTCTCAGCAGAATAAATATTGAAAGTCATGTGAGCTTTTCATTTGTAACTGTAAAACAAGACAGTATCCCAGATTTATTTGTTGTTTTCACTAGTAAAATATATACTGATTTGTTGTGATTCCAAGTAATGCCATGTGCATACATGGCCAGATTGCAGGTGAAAATAAAAACTGCACATTGAAAATAGTATACTAATGCTGTTTATTTTCAGATCCATCTGATGATGTAATATTGACTGGTTTCTACATATCTGCTTAGTATATGAGATTCACTAAATGCATTATATATTGAAAATGAATAGATAGCTTTAGTGATTCTGGTATTATTCCTTAACTGATGATTTAAACAGTCTTTTTCTTTTACATTTTTATTAATATTATGTTATGACACCTATGGCACATTTCTGTATTGAAATAGTGGGTTATATAACAGTTTAACATTTGTTTGTGCATGCCTTTCCCAGTTTAAAGCTGCCATAAATAAAGTGACCGTAATGGGTTCCCTATCCCATACCAACTCCAGCCCCAGAACTTTTGGGACATTAAGTTCTTGCATTACAGCATACTGATAGAACTGCAGTTTGCATTTTTTTTTTTTTTTGCAGTTTGCACCAAACAGTTCATTGTGGACAAGGCCAGTGGTTTATAGTAACTGAAATAATGACATTTCATTTTCATTAGCTGAAATTCCAAGTGTTATACTGGTGATTCATAATCTAGTTTCCAATTAACCTAGTCATTCCAGTAGAATTGTGATTTATTCAGACAGATCAAAACAAGATTTTTGTGGGCATTTCTTTAAGATTTGACCTAGTCTAAAATGCCAAATTATTTGACTTCCTTGTTTTTAACAGTACTTGGTAATTTTAAAATGTTATAGCTTTATCTAGGGAAAACAAAAAGTTAGTGGCTTTGAGCTTGAATTCCCAAACACTAGGGACTGCCTGAATTTATAGCCTAAATTAGTTTGAAACAAGATGGCCGATAGACTTATGGGGTGATATTGTACTGAAGCATGCTGGGCATTAGGAGAAGTGAACAGTGTAGGACAGATCCATAGCAAGGGCAGGGTGAAGGGGGCAGCTGCCCTGGGTCCAAGCTTCTAGGGTTATTGATTCCTGCAAGCTGTGTAATCAATAATTTAAACAACTGTAATTGTGATCACTGCTGATTAAATGACTGTAGTGTTTGGCCTGTTGTATGGGGCATCATTAGCAGTGTGTACAACTTGCTGAGCTGTCCTCGACTTGCAAACTGCAAGCGGTTTGGTTTCCAATAATCTTACAGACTTGCAAGACCAGGACCGAGGGGGACACCTGATAGAGACTTTGCTGGGTATGCCAACTGACCTACCTACATCTATACAAGGCATGATGTGTATGGAAAACACACAGGTAAGTGTAAAGCCAGGAAGGTGAGACTTACCCTACAAGAGCATCAAAAAAAAAAAAAAAAAAAAAATTAGAGTTAAATGAAATTATGTCCAGATATGTAAGAATGTTTTTTGTACTCAGTTCAGTACATATTTTTTTCTGATTGTTTCTTGGAAATGTTATGACATAATGAGGCCACAATGTGCCTAAAATGTCTTACCTAATGCTGTGCAAATCAGACTTGTGGATAACTTGCACAGAAATAAGTTTGTACTGTTAAAATTTTTATAGCTGTGAGTACATCAATTAAAATGATTTAAGACTTTGTGGGGACAAATGAGAAAAGCTGTATACATTTTTTAAATCTGAGATGCATTTAGGCAGCAATGTAAGTCTGAGAGTGCAAAACCGAATCTTCTTTCTTGTACCAAACAGTCTTTGAATGGAAATAACGTGCTATGATCAGTAGGCCAGATCAGCAGGGAAATAGAAGCGTGCACTAACTGAAACAAAATCAAAAACATTCTGGTTATTTTTAATACAGAAAATGAGAACAGAAGAAGTACCAAACAAGTGACTGGATATAGGATGCAATCTGTTGAAAGCACCAGAGCACTAGTTGCATGCTATATATGCAATAGAAGAAAATAAGTTTTAAGTAAAACTTTGAATATAAAACCTGTAAGTATGGACTGGTGGTTTTGAATTAGGGTTACATGTTATGGTTGGGACTAGTGGATAAGGAGTGAATGAGATAAACCATATTGTTCATATAGTATTGACAGGAGGAATGGGTTCTTTTCTTGGCCCTTAGAAGAGGACAACCAGACAAATCCTACAAGCCAGCATGTGACATACAGCTGACATCTCTTCTGTGCATTCAGTTAGATTTGCATAATTGTTTCACACTAACAGAAGGTGCACTGCACAATGCACAGCTACATTTTCATACCAGTTTCTGCTAAGAGATGCCTAACTCCTCTCTTGCTTCTTTAAAAGTATAAGAATAAAGCTGTGCATTGTGCAGTCAACCTTGGTAGTATGAAACAATTGTGCAAATCTAACTCAATGCACAGAAGAGATGTCAGCTGTATGTCACATGCTGTTGCAGAAAGATTCTTTAACCTGCTTTAAGTATTCAAGTACGATCTTTCAGTTCGGGCACAGAATCATATCTTATTTAAGGTACAGCCACTTCAAAAGCTGATTTTGAAGCTTACCGGGGAAGAACCAGTCCTGATTTAACTGCATAGGGCTTGCAGTTTTGCAGAAGCTACACTGGGAGTGTCATGTACTTGGGATCCAGCCTTAGCATTCCTGTAATAAATCACCACATGTGTACTAAATCTGCAGTTCTTCATACCAGTCTAGGTTAAAAGAGATGAAGAAACTGTTAGTTTCCTAGAAAGCTCAGTATCCACAGAGGAATGAGGAAGGGTAGCATTACAGTGGTAAAGTACATCTGATGGCATGAGCCAGGTCTCTTCAACTAATTTTTAGCTCTTCCATCTATGTGATTTCTGGGCTTAGCACTGCAATGGGCACTAAAAACTCAAAGGTGTCAATTGACAGACATGCTATCTTGTCAGGTGAGAATTTCCAAGGCATGCAACTTGTACTTGGAGTGGTGACTTCATCCAGCCTTACTCTGGGCTATTGATTTTACCTCCTATCACTACAAACACCTATACCCTATGTTGGGAGGGGCGCTATAAAAAATGATCCAAGATACATGGCTATAGCTTGAGGCCACTTTGTACATCAGTGCTCTGGAAATTTCGTAAGAGTCTTAACAAGGATTTTTTTCCATCCTGTGGCTTTTTTTGGAAGTCTTTAAGAAGAGTTCAGGTTTACCGTGTAGCTGCATTTCAGTGTATCTACTTATGAGTCAGTTTGAGGGCAGGGCTTTACTAGATCAAAGGTTGAAAAACATAAAACAAACCCAACTGGGACACTTCAGAACCACCTCAACCAGATCCCTTAATATAGCAATTTATTCCTCTTGAGATAACACTGTCTAGCTTTTTAGGACCCATATCAGTTTGGATTTGCTAAGAGTCCTTGATACCATGTGACCTGCAGCCAGCTAGTACCACTCCAAGAGAGGATACCTAGGATGCAGTAGCCTAAAAATTGCCCCCAGGGTTACTTTACACTTCCTCCTGCAGTTTGTATGGATTTACATGTATTGATAACATATATAAATACAATTGTAGATTCTTTTTTATAAGACCCATTGCTCCTACTACTACTACTGGAGCTGTCTGGGTATTTTTCTTCCACATTGCTCTCATTTCTGCCTGCAAATCCTGATATTTTATGACTTTGTGTCTCTCTGTATGCAAGACAGTGTAGTCAGTGGGTGTAGCAATTTCAATGATCAATGCTACTTTTGTCTTCTTTTCATCAACCACTATATCTGGTTTTCTCACATCTATCTTTTGAACTGTTGGTAATGGGTGATCCCAAGTGAAATAGACTTCATCATTTTCTATGATACTTTGTGGCTCATGTGTCCAGTGTTTTTCAGCTACTTCAACATTATAATGTTTGCACAATCCCCAGTGCAACATTCTTGCCGCATTACCATGCCTTTCTGTATACAATCCTTCTGCCATTAGTATGTCACAACCAGCAACAAGGTTCTGCCATTAGTATGTCACAACCAGCAACAAGGTGTGCAACTGTTTCCAATTCTGTTTCATAAAACCTACATTTGTCTGTTTCTCCCACATGTTCAATGGACTTTGTAAACAAACGTATATATAGTCCACTATCATAGGCCACCATCTTTTGGTTTGAATTCACCTCTCCTTAACCATTCCTATATTCGATCCTGAGCAACATGAGGTTGTTACAGGAGTTTTCTACACTTGCAACTATATTAATGCATTTTCCACATTACTTGCTTTCTCATCTGATCCTTCACCTTTTATTCTTTCTTTTTTTTTTTTTTTTGGCACGTTCAGTTGCTGCCTGATTTTTGTCTACTTCTGGTTTGATTTCCATTTCTGCTTGACACCAGTATGCTTCTGCTAGACTAAGAGGAGAAGTCATCTCAGATTTATTCTCCTCATGTTTCAAATCTTTCACTGTGTTTGGGTCTTGTGAGGTCAGCAGATATGCATGCAGTCCCACAATTGCAGATCTAAACATGTAATCAGTTTCAAGGAGGCACATACCCCCTTCAGAATGGGGAAAATATAATCTTGGTATGCACTAATTTTTATAAATCATTTGATAAACCCGAAGCATCCTTTTTGTTTTCCTGTCTAATCTATCCACAACCTTTTGGGGACAGTCAGTCACTCCAAAACTGTAAGTTAGGGCAGGAAGAGCAAATTGGTTTATAGCTTGAACTTTGTTCCTAAATGTAAGTGCTGTTTTCAGGATTAATTTAAGTCTTCTAAGATATTCCTTCTTTCTCTTATCTTCTTCTTTTGGCTTTTCCCAGTTAGGGGTTGCCACAGCGGATCACCTGTCCGCTCATGATTGGCAGTGTAGTTTTATGGTGTTGAGTTGCCATCTGAAAAAGTTTTGACTACTTGCAGTTGTGCTTTCATTTTCTCATCTGAGGAGCTATACAGTTTTAAATCATCGACAAAGAGAACACGAGAAGTCCTTATACTTTGCCAAATTATAGCCGTGGCCTAATCTGTTAAGCAGACAGCTTAATGGGTTAAAGGCAAGGCGAAAGAGCAGCGGAGACAGAGAGTCACCCTGGAATATCCCCCCTTGGATTTTTATCCCTGAAATAATAATTTGTCCTTTATCATGGCTTAACTGCAAAGTGGTTTGCCACTATTTCATGGTCGCTGTGATGTAGTTTATAAATGTAGGGTGTATCTTATACATATTTGAACACTTTTATCCATGAATGTGTGATACTGTCAAATGCTTTTTTGTAGTCTATCCATGCCATACTTAGGAGTCAGTAAAAAGGAGAAGAATCTGAGTGATATATCTTATGTTAAGAAAGATTCACTTTGAACCTTGGCTTGTTTCTTAGTGCACCTGTAAGGGCACAGCTAACAAATGCTATCCAGTTTAATATTTTAACTGGGAAGAAAATGTCCCCTTTTTAGTGCTGTATCTGAAATCCATTAAATACTTCTAATAACTAATGAGATTAGGAAATGCAACTGGAAATAACTGAACACATTGTTTAAAGTTCTTCATACCTGTTGCATCTCTACCCAGGCAGAATCTAGTATCAAAATTCACAGCATCTTTCAAAGAGAAAACTATTTCAAATGGCAACTTCTGTTGCTGCGTAAACTTTCATGTTTTATTGTATAATATATGTTTATTTAGTTTAACTGGGAGTGGTCTGGTATAGGACCTTTTACAGGCACCACTTTTCAAATAGATAGGAAAACTAAACATTTGCAGAACTGAAAATACCAAGGGGGCATTACGTAGACTCGACAAGTACCTTAAAGCATTACACAGGCTGTGGGGCAAGCAGCAATATTCTCCAAGGTTCTTGCCGAGCATGACCCATTCCCACTTTAAAGAAATTTCTGCTGAAGCCCCACACCTAAAATTGGGAAAACAGCATAAGATGGGGGAAGTAAATGGGGTTCAAACCAAGCACACATACTGACATTTGTGTAGAAAAATGACTACATCAGAAATGCTGAGGATCTTTGAGTAGCTACTGAATTCTGTACTCATGTTGGCCCTTTTTGCAACCCTTCACAACTACTCAAATGTGCAAAAACTTTCAGTAATGCTGTAAAAGTAGAGCTAACAAACTGCCTCTGTAGCTTAATACTCTTTCTTTTTTTCCTGCAACATTTTATATGTCCCCACTACAGCATGGCTTTCCCTAAGCTCTAACTTAACTCTGTGCTTTGGGCACATATAGCAACTTTACCCGCACATTTAACCCTTCCAGTTTGGGGGGGGGGCAGTAGCTTCCAGCCCAGTGATACAGACTACAGATGAGCAAGTTTGGCCCTACCCTTGTGCTTGCAGTCAGTATGATCAGCAAAGAAAAATGATTGATCTATGAGGCAAGGAGGTTAACATTTTCTCTTCCCCATGCCCAAGGTTGAGGATGCTTCCAGACCCATTCACATGACCTGCCTGGTAGCCTCCTTGAATCTGTTGTCCACCAGCAGTTGGGAGAAAAAACATGTCCAACCAGAGTATCATCCTCATCCTTCCCAGAGAAAGGTGAGCAGGTGAAGCCCCATCGTTCCATTCCCCATGCCAACTCCAGCAGGTACCAGAGATTCTAACTGAACTTGGGTTGCCTGTTTGTTGGGGTTTTATCCCTCCTTACCATCAGAACTGCAGCTTACTACTGTTTGTGATCATTCTAACCCTCTTGGTGTTGAACCATGTTGAAATGTTCAGTCCTGACCTAGAAATACGACTGCTAGAAATTGAATCACTAAAATGAAGTTTTAAAAGTAATATATTTGCTTTTTAAAGATCATTGCTACTAAAAACTGAAAAAACATAAATTTTTCTTAGGTCTTGACAGCTTGCATTATGCTAATATCTCTGTGGTACTCCAAGTATTTGTTACTAATTGTCATCTTATTATTACTCAAATACCTCAATAGGGTAGACATACTGATATGATTTTTTTTAAGTTGGGCTTACATTTTTTTTTATACTACAGTCTGAATCCTTAGTAGAGGAGATTTTCTTGCTGTGTCCTCATATGCCAAAGCTGGTTTGCATTTGCTTACAATGGCGAGAATCTCTGTTTAAATGTCTAAAAGTTTTTTCTAGTGAAAAACTCTGGTTTGGATTCTTTGTCATGTTTTAAATACACTGTGGTAAACATTTTCTTCTTGTGATGCAAAATATTGTATAATTTACAATTTTTTGAAAATACACAAAATCACTTAGTTTCTCATGTCAGGATGTTTCTGTCATTATCTGTTTTCTTCACTATGAAGCTACAAAAGAATTGTGAAATTCCCAACTGATCAGTAGATTTATGGCCCCAAGAGTTGGAAGAAAACCTCTGTAAATGTCAGTACACATTGAAAGAGCAGTGAATTACAACAGACTATATAGGTTTATGACCTTAATGGATGGGAAATAACAAGATTGGCAAATCCATTGCTGTGTATTTTCCTTGTTAAGGATCTCAAAATATGGTGGGTGAGATTATGTACACGCCTAAAAAGTATTATGAGAGTTATTTAATACTCAACATGGTATGCACTGAAAAAATCAATAGGATGAGAATGCTACAGAAAGACATACTTTCTTATGTGGATCATTTTGTACAAAGAAAACATGGTCTGGAGAAAGGAAATGTGTGCAGGTCATAATTGTCCTTTTAGGTCTAGGAAGATAAGAAATATTGTAGTCTGTGTGATGTCACTGAGTGACTTTTCACAGAAAACAACATGTAAATCTTCATGAGCCACATCCTAATGTCAGGATACCTGTAACTAAAGTATAGTTTCAACTATGAGATTCAAGGTTTGCTGCATACTAATAGAATATGGGAGATTAAAAAATGTCCAGTTATCCATTTGTTGCACTACATGAACTGAATAACAGACATGAAGAAAGGGATACTGAATGTGTAAGTTATGGTATTGGAGCAGTGCTATCTTAGAGATAAGGAATAAAGGAAGCAATGTGAAACCAGTTGTGGGCTGATTTCTTTCTTGCACAATGTTCTTAGTACTAGTGTGACATTCCAAGAAGAAGCCTGGCCTTCCAAGTGTAAATTTATTACGTTCTGTTTTAAACATTGTTTTTTTTTTTTTCATTAATAAAATAAGTTCTTCCTGCCGTGTCAGGACATTGACATCCTGCCGTGACTCGGATTCGAACCGAGGTTGCTGCGGCCACAACGCAGAGTACTAACCACTATACGATCACGGCAAGCTACTGAAGAACTGAGTTGTGTGTCATGTTTCTCCTGTGTATGAAAGAAAAAAACAGAATACTTGTCTAAACATATAGATTACATGAAGCTGTGTTTGCAGAAGGTGTTGATTAAAACATGTGTGATCACAAAGTTACATAATCATATTGAGTAACACTGATCATAATCCATCAGAATTTGTTTCTACTTTGGAAACTTTGGACGCTATCACAACTTTTTGACATTGGTTTCAGCTGGAATAATAGCCAGGCTGAAAAGTATTTGGCAAGTTAGGCTCTAGGATTTTCTTCTGCCCATTTCATGATTGAAAAGAAATGAATACCCTTTGTGCATTAAAGTAACTGCTTTCCTTCATATTCAGAGGTCAGTGCTGTGAGCTGCTTATGGTCTTCATCCTGTAGTACTGGGTTAAGTCCCTCACTATTCATCTTAAGTCACTATACTAGACCGTGTTCCTAGGTTGCCTTAGAAAAAGAGAGCCACTTATGCCTCGGGGAGCTAGCTGGTTACCTGCAAAATGTGCAAAAACAAGTGCTAAATACAATACAGATGCTACTAAAAAGTATGGAATTGGGGCTGTCATGTCTTTGACCAAATACTAGATTATAAGCTGAGCAGAACGGTCCTATAGGAATGGGATTGAACAGGTTCATATATGTTAACATTTGCTGACACAGTGAGTATTAAAATTTATTTCAACAGCAAAAAAAACGTTGACATGCTTCTGTTCTCCTGTTTTTAGGAATTACATTTAACAGTGTGATCACAGAGGGCTGTGCTATCTTTTCTTACATGAGCAAGTTGTGGAGTGTAGGAGTTGTTTCTTTTTCAAAAACACAGGTGCTCACATCACAAAAATGTGAGCGTAGTTTTGGAAGTGTAGCTTTCTTATTCTGAAGTTGCTTAGAATATGAGAAAGAAATTATTTGTGAAAAAACAAAACAAAACAAATATTTGTGTTTTCCTGCAAATGCTGGTACCCTATTATGTTGTTATAAGTAGCAGAGAGTGTGGGGTATTGCCTGCCTGCATTAAACCCTAACTTAATACAGCTATCCCATTTGCTGCCTTCTGACTGCAGTTTTGCACATTTCCCGAGAAATATTTGCCAATTATTAGGAGCTCAAATGCTGACTCCTTATGGTGACATGAATAATAGAAGAAAAAAAGAAACTCTTTGACTCTGAACTTTTTGTTCCTGCAGTAAAGGATGTAATGTTATGTAGTCCTATCTCGCCTCCATTATTACGTGTGGGTTCGGAGCCGATCCTCGGCTCCGACTCGGCCGCTTTTAGAAAGCCTGAAAACTTCTGATTGGCTCGTAGCTACGAGGTATCCCATGGTGCATGAGCACATTCCCCAGATCTCATTTGCCATGTCTTCAGTCAGAAGCTTCTTTTGGTTGTGGCTAAGTGATTCCGTTTTATTATTATTATTGCTTATTAGGAGTTTTTGCTTCTAGTGAAGTTTTTTTCTGTCATAGTCTATTGCTGACAGTTTTATTGTGATTACTTATTTGTGTCTTTAACTGGATTTGACCTTATTGCTGTTTAAAATTTACTTGGGCCTGTTGGCCGTTTGTGTGTGGTATCCGGTGAGTGTGTGTTTTTTTGTTAGACTGTTTAACTTAGAGGTTCTAGTTTTGTCCCTGTTTCTTTTCTTGCACTAGGTTCATTTAAGTTAGAGACCCTAGTAACCCCCTTTTATTTTTTGTGGGCTAGATCTGCTTAAGTTAGAGGATCTAGTTCCTCTCTTGTTGTGTGAGTGTGTTGGTTTTCTCTACCACCATTATGTCTAAGGAACCTAAAAAATACAAACAGTCAGGCTTTAAAAAGTGTATTAAATGTTCGCATAAAATGTCCATCACCGATGGACATAGCATCTGTGTGTACTGCTTAGGGGGGACAAGAAACTTGTCTCTTTTGCCATTCTTTTAGCCCTAGAGTACTCCAGGAATGGAAGAATAAGCTGATTTTGAAAGGCATGTTAAAGCCTTCCTTCGAGGAAGACCTAGCCAGTTCTTCCTCCTCTGCTAGGTCACATTCATGTAGGAAGGATAAGGGCAAGACCTCTAAATGGCCTTCTCCGGCCCCAACTTCTGCTTCTGAACCTCCACAGAAGTTACCAAGATCGAAATTGGTCTCTGTCTCTTCGGCTCCACAGTCTTCAGGGCCAATTGAGATTTTGGACATAGACCCTGCAGTATCGGCACCAAGTGTTTCAGCACCGATCAATAGCAGTCTTCTTCGGAGCCGGTCAATGGACATTCCACTGGTCTCCCCCACTCTAAAATCGCCTATATTGCAGAGAACAAGGTCTTCCACACTGTCCTCTAGATCCTCCAGGAGTCTATCTGAAGAAGACATCGAGAGAGTGGTGCTCAGACTCCTCAAGTCATCGGCCTTGCCAAAATGTTTGTCGGCTCCAACCCATTCAGTCCCAGAGCCAACTCCTGCTACCATTCCTGCTCTCTTTCTTCCTCCAACCCAGATTGGGTCTTTGGAGCCAATATTTTCGGTACCAACTATAGTGGTGTCCTCAGCTCCAGCACCCTGTGTGGTTGTCTCAGAGCCGAGTTCCACTCTGACACTCTCGGCACCGTCCGAAGTGTCTAGGGTCTGAAGCTCTTCGGTCGACCCCGAGGGGGACACTTGGAACCGAACTTCTTCAGTGCCGAGCATCCCTCTTGGTGCATCGGCCTGAGTGAGCTCGGACCCTACATCATTCTCGGAGCCAATCCTTTTGGAGCCATCGGCACCTATGCTCTCTTTGGAGCTGGGGCATCGTTTGGAGCCAGAGGAATCAGTCTTCATGAGGATGAGGAGCATGTTGGATAGTTTATCCACCCCACATAGAAGTACCGATGCTATACTCCCTCAAGTGCTGACTACAGTCTCAGCATTCTCTCTTCTCCAGGATGGCAGAGACCCACAGCCTCAGGACCTCCATTTGGGTGGCTCCTGATCTTCTGAGACCTCCCCAGAGGACCCTGCTGAGGAGCCCCCTCGGAAGAGATCTTGTAAGAGGAAGCATGTAGACTCCCCTGATGAGTCTTTTACATCTGACACTGACCTCGATGAGTTGCAGACATTTTGGAGATCCTCAGGCAGAGAGGCGGCTGGCCCACCGTTACCCCGTCTGATGAGGAGTCAGAGCACCTGAAGGCTTTTGGGTCTCAACCCTCAGCTTCATGGATGTCTCCTCCATTTGATGAATTACTGGATCTTGTGAGTCAGAAAGCATGGCAGACTCCTGATGCCATGGAACTGGTCCCCAGGAGGCCGAATAAATTTCTTTTCACCCCTGAAGACAAAAAATTTTTATCCAAGGGCTTACCTGTTGATGCCATGGTGGTGGAGGCGGCCACTAAGAAGGAGCTAGCAGAGACTTCTTCTTCTATCCATCTGCCCAATAAGGAATCCTGAATGATGGATAGGTTCGGGAAGCATATCTTCTCTTCAGTGGCTTTTACACTCCGATCACTGAACTATCTGTCACACTTTACGAGACTTCAGAGAGATCTTCTAAAGGAGTTAGGAGATACTCTTCAGGGTACCTCTACTGAAGCAGTCCCATCTACAGTGTCTACTCAGTTGGCTACTCTCACATCTATTGTTAACTCCTACATGTGGCTGATCTCATATGCAGCTGATGGTGCAAGTAGGGTGGCGGGTTCAGGAGTCTCCTTAAGGAGACATTCCTGGATGCGTCTATGCAACTTTGCTGAGCCTTTCAAGTCTACATTCACTAATGCCCCCGTGGACGGATCCTCTCTTTTTGGACCCAAGGTGAAAGATACCCTCACCAGGTGTGAACAGGAAGGAAAGACTCTCTCTGTCATGGCAGTCCATTTTACCATTCCTTCTAGACCTTACCCTAAGGGTCAGAAGAACAGTAAAATGTGGTTCAAGAAATCACAGAGACCTTTCCAGGATACACAGGGTGATCCCTCCTTTAGAGGCAGGGGAGGAGGAACTAATGGTAGACGTCACCCTAGAGGCAGGGGAGGCCTACAAAATCAGGGAGGTCATGATTCCTTTTGTGACCGTCCCTATCAGCATTCCTGATGTGGAACCCAACTGTGCATCTCTGGAGCCAGTCGGGGGTCGCCTGTCCTTCTACCCAGATGCCTGGCTAAATTTCACTCGAGACAAGTGGCTACAAGACATTATCACCAGAGGTTACTCTATACCCTTTTCCCTTCCACCATGCCCTCCCAGAAGAATCCCAGATGTACCACCCAATCACTGGGATCAAGCGGCTATACAGATAGAAAAGCTGCTATTAAAAAGAGTCATCCAAAAGGTCCCAGCAGACCAGACATGATTCAGAACATACTCCAGGTTCTTTTTAGTTCCAAAAAGAACAGGAGACTGTTGACTCATCTTAGACCTCAGCAGGTTAAATGAGTATGTAAAGAAGTCCAAGTTCCAAATGGTCACTCTACAATCCATACTCCCTCTGTTAGGGAAAGACAGCTGGATGTGTTCAATAGATCTCCAGGATGTCTACTACCACATAATGATGGACAAAGCATCAAGGAGTTACCTATCCTTCTGGTTGGGAGCCAATCATTACCAGTTTTGGAGCTGCCCTTTGGTCTCACCACAGCCCCCTGGGTGTTCAACAAATACATGGCAGTAGTAACAGCTCATTTGAGGCATCAGGAAATCCAAGTCTTTCCATATCTGGACGATTGGCTCCTGACCGCCACCACCAGGCATCGTCTAGTTCAATCCAGAGATTCCACAATCAAGCTCTGTTCCCAGTTGGGAATCTCTATAAACTGGGAAAAATCCTCAGCTTTGCCCACTCAATCTATATAACCTTTATAGGAGCAAACATAGACACGGTTTCTATGATAGCCAGACTTCCTACAGACAGAATACAGAATCTTGCACAGCAAATTTACAGGATACTTCCTCTTTGAAGAGTCAAAGTGAAGGTGGTGTTGCAGCATCTTGGAACAATGGCGTCAACCATAACCTTGGTACCATTAGCAAGACTACATATGAGGATACTCCAATGGCTCCTGTCATCCCAGTGGTCCTTTCAGCAGTTGCTTCTGCATCACCAGATACTGATCAGAAATTCATGCAAAAAGGATCTCTGCTGGTGGATTCAGCCAGGTCATCTTACCACAGGGACTCTCATTGTACTGCACCAACCCATTGCCACTGTGACCACGGATGCCTCCCAGATAGGGTAGGGGGGCATTATCTAGGCAGGACTGTCCAAGTCACATGGCAATATCAAGAGGCCCATATGCATATCGATGTCCTAGAGATGAGAGCGGTGCTTCTAGTGTTGCAAGCACTTTATGACTTTCTCCCTCTAGGGACGATAGCTATCCAGACAGACAACATGTCGGTGGTTTGGTATCTAAACAAACAAGGGGGAACCAGATCATACCCTTTATGTCAAGAGGCCCTGCAAGTTTGGAACTGGGCAATTTCTTCCCAGCGCTTTCTCATTGCAATGCACATCCCGGGGACATCCAGCGTGATAGCAAACAAGCTAAGCAGGGCAATATTGTTACCTCACAAATGGTCTTTGAACCAGAAAGTAGCCCATCTGATCTTCCACAAGTGGGGACAGCCCTGCTGTGATCTCTTTGTCAGCCCCATCAACACCAAATGCAGCACCTATTTCTCCTTCATCCCCCCTCTGGGAGAGTCTCCAAGAGATGTACTCATCCACGATTGGCCCCCGGGACTCCTTTATGCTTTTCCTCCTTTTCCACTAATTCCCAAGGTCATACAGAAAACGATGTTGTTGGGAAGCAAGATGACCCTCATCACTCCTTACTGGCCTCGTCAGAATTGGTTCCCTTTAATCAAGCCTCACCTATTCGACTATCCATGGACTCTGGACCCAGTGCCAGACCTCTTGACACACATGTCAGGTTCTCTTCACCCCAGTCTCCACACTCTCAAACTGACAGCATGGCTGCTCCAGTTCTGTCACTAGTCAGGTTTCATGATCTGTCTCCAGCTGTAACCTATATTATTACCTCTTCTCACAAGCCTTCGACTAGAAAATTGTATCACAGTAAATGGAAGAGATTTCCTATATGGGCACGTAACAGAGAAGTTGATCCATTTACAGCTCCCATTACTATTGTTTTAGAGTTCCTTTCAGAACTCTTTCACCAGGGTTCAGCAGCTGCTACACTCCAAGTTCAGCTAGCAGCAATATCCAATTTTCATGTGGGGATTAATGATTCCAATCTTATGTCTCACAAACTGTGCAAATCCTTTCTTAAGGGTTCCATGATGTTAAGACCTCCTGTTCAAGACCCCATTCCTCCCTGGGATCTGAATCTAGTTCTTTCTAGACTTACTTTGCCACCCTTTGAACCAGCCCATAGTTGTCAGTTGAAATTCCTGTCTTGGAAGACTCTTTTTCTGGTAGCAATAACCTCAGCCAGATGAGTTTCTGAACTACAAGCCCTATCAGTTAAACCTCCATATTTAATTTTTCACAAAGATAGGGTTTCTCTCTGGACCAATCCTTCTTTTATCCCTAAAGTGTGTTCTCATTATCACTTAAACCAAACAATCAAATTGCCAGTGTTCTTCCCTAATCACACCAATAAAGCAGAGTATAGATTTCATCAATTGGATGTGCATAGGCAACTGCGTTTCTATATCCACAGAACCAAAGGATTTAGAAAATCAGAACAGCTATTCGTTTCTTTTGCTGAGACAAGAATGGGCTTGCCAGTTTCTAAGGTCACACTATCGAACTGGATCTCTAATTGTATTTCTTTAATTTACACTTCTGAGGGAAAGGAGTTACCCATTAAAGTCAAAGCGCATTCCACCAGGTCTTTTTCTACTTCTGCTGCCTTCCAAGCCAGGACGCCTATTGATAATATATGTGCAGCAGCAACATGGGCTACCCCTCATACCTTCATTTCCCATTATAAATTGGGTTTAACTTCCAGGGGTAGAGCTTCGTTTGATTACACGGTACTCAGGAGTGTCTTCCAGTGAGCCACCCATTCAAAATGCTAGGGACGCTGTCCCACATGTAATAATGGAGGTGAGATAAGACTACATAACATAAAGAGGTTATGTACTCACCATAACATTCCATGTATGTAGTCCATCTCACCGAACATTATTACACACCCACCCACCAGCCCCCTTCCTGGAGGATCTGGAAACAGTTATTTCTTTTTCAGCAGTGGTTTATACCATAAAGGGCGCCTTTATTACAGTTTATTCTTCCGGACCTTTGTCCTTTTCCTGTCTTATCCTGATAGACTAGTAGCAAACAAGATCTGGGGAATGTGCTCATGCACCATGGGATACCTCCTAGCCACAAGCCAATCAGAAGTTTTCAGGCTTTCTAAAAGGGGCTGAGTTGGAGCCGAGGATCAACTCCAAACCCACACGTAATAATGTTCGGCGAGATGGACTACATACATGGAATGTTATGGTGAGTACATAACTTCTTTTTTGTTTAACATCTTAGAAATGTGAAGGAGTGCTCAAAAAGTCAGGGCTCAGAATCTTACCAAACTTCATAACTTGACTTAGTGTTTTAACTACTTTGGAATGTAGAGATGCATAAATGTGGGTCTGTCTGATCAGTTTGTTCCTTCAACTTGTTGAGACTAGTGATCACCTGAAAGACATACACTCTAAGTGACGTTCTTTTTAAGTGCGGTATAGCCCATGGTACTTAAGACTTTTTAAGTCTTAGTAAGCCAAGCATGTAGCCTAGGTTCATAAGTTATATTAAGTTTTATGGCCTAAGTGATCATAGAGGAGCTTAATCACATCTCATAGTAGGTAGTCTGTTCTCACATACCCGAAGTGTGAATTTATGGTGTCCTATCCATTCATCGTCTTCTTTGAAGGTTGCTATGGAGTTACTGTGATGTATAACTAGACTCTGTTCCAAAAACAAGGGATGCATTGGGATAAGTTCTTTCCATGCCAGTAGGTGTTATTGTGGTGGTAAAGATTTAGGTCTTTAGCACAGGTGTTTGTTGTGTCACAGGTTCTGCATAGATGAAAGAGATCAGAAAGTGTAGGATTTTTCATAGTCAGAACAATTAGCTACAGTTCTTTCTGCAGGAGCAGAGTGCAGGGAAAATGTTTTTTTTAACCTTTCAGAGTAAATTACATTGTCTTGATGAGGAATAGCTGAGTTCTTTCAATTTGGTTTAGTTGCGAGAAAAGGTACATGACAAACAGGGCCTTATATTTGATGATAGGTCTAATAATTGTTGGATGCAATGGGATTATGACATTTTTGAACCCCAAAAAATGTCTTAATGAATTAGGTGTGTAAAACAACACAATTTTATAACCATAGCTGAGATATGGTTGGTAGAAGGAACTGTATATGATACGCAAGTGTTCAGATCTGACTGTCCGGCAGGGAGGGGGGGGTGTTGTGACATTTAGATGAGGATGCTGGATTTTCTGAATGTAACTGTACTGCATTTATTGGCATTAAGGGTGAAACCACGATTATTATGCCACACTAGAGAAATTGAGTGTCAAAATGTGATTTGTTAACTCTACCAGTTTGCAGTCATTTATAACTTTAGTTTTCTACAGTCCTTTGACTTCTGCTTTCACATGATAGAAGCAGATGCCAAACAGGAAGTGTCCAAGGACTGAGCACTGAGGGATGCTACTTGTGACATTTTTTCCTACAGTAAGTACCCCAACCTTTACAGCGAGAGTTCTATCATAGAGCTAGTTAGATATCAAAGGGACTACATAACAGTTTGTGTTGAGCTGGGTGAGTTTTTTTGGTAATACTAGCATAAGAAATTGTGCCAAAGTCCTTGGTCTGGAGAAGAAATGTAGACAGTCTGGCTCTCATGCTAAGCTGAAGTGACTTGATCTGCCTTTAGCAAGTCCAAACTGGTTAGGGTCAAGAGACTGAAGTTCTCCTACCGCATGGTTTAACTGGGTCAAAGGAATGAAGTCCTGATTCAATGACTGTCATTGTTTATTCTGCAATTACGTGTTCCATAATTTTGTAGATGATACTGGTGGGGTAATTAGTCCCTAATTACTAGTTTCAGTTTTCAGGCTGCCCTTGTGCAGTGGTACTGCAATGGAAGTTCTTCATACATCTGGGTCATAAACTGTAGAGAGACTTAGTCTGAAAAGATTTAGGTAGTGTTTGTGTAAGTGGTTCTTATGACTCATCAGCAGACAGCCAGAGATATTACTGGGACCCATAATGTTAGTTTCCTTGGTTTTGAAAAGTGCTGCCAAGACCTGATCCCGGGTGATATGGGGAGGGGGGGTAAAGGGGAAGGCAAAACAGAGGGATCTGTTGGTGAAGTGAAATTATGAAAAGTTTATTAGCAAGAATATTGGCAATGGATTTGGTGTCAGAGTAGCAGGTAATGTATATTATGATGTTTACTACAGTTCTGGGAAAAGGTTGCACCTGGGTGACTATGCTTAATGGGATGGGTATTACTGGACTAATTTTATTGATAGTAAGTCCTTTCCATGCAAAAGCATAGTGATACAGCTGCCCCACATTTCCTGTTTTAATCACCGAATCCACACACCTGATGTAGAAATACCCAATGTATTAAATTAGTCCGGGCAAAGTGGGTAAACTCATGGTGTTAGTTCCCTAGTACAGTTTGAAAATAAATAAACTAACCAAAGATATTTCGGTAATTGCGTATTATCACAATCAGATTTGCGAAGACACTTAATTCGTTATGTTACTGTGAAAGCAGGAATGCTAACTTGAAAAGGGGTGTATTGACAAACTAAGCACTCCTTGGTCACAGCGGGCATGAGGCAGCTGGAGGAATGATGGTGAATTTTTGTACTCCTCCGTGGTGCCCCTCATGCCCTCTGTGAAGTCCGTACTGGCAGACCGCTGCACAAAGCCTGCATTCCTCATTAGTGATCCTGACTTTCCAGTGCATGGGGTTAATTTTAAGGAACGGGTTTAACGGTTTTTGAAATCCAGCACAGCATGTAGCAACTGCCGTGTCATACACAACAACTAGATTTCATTACAGGGGAAAAAGTCCCGGAGTCACTTCTGCAAACCACTGCAAACAGAACTAAAATGTTACATCAGTAATTCTGACTTAAAAGTGAATGAACGTACCTTGTCAGAGGCCGGTCTGTAACGGGTGTGTGACACCTGCTGAGATACCTGCCAAACATAGCTCTCAACTGATCAGAGACAAATCTCAACAGAATCAGGGACAAATCCTCAAATAATCAGGGACAATCGGGGACATTTGTTAAATATGTGTACTATTAGCTTGAAACATTTGCAGAATAAGAGAATGTGGATTAATATAGATTTTCTGACGTAAAACGTCTATAACTCTGAATTACTATCATTATTTATTAAGGGCAATTCACCATCTTTTCTTCAGCGGTCACCAGTTTTAAGAGGGACAGACCTACAATCGGAGTCTAACTCAGGGATGTCCCTGAAGATCAGGGACAGTTGAGAGGTCTGCAGTGCCAAAGGAGATTTCAAAATGAAGTGGGTCAGTTTTTCCTCAACGAGCCATGTTCCTGATTCCTTGTCTTGCTGTGAAAGTGGTGACTTTCACGAGTTGTGGCAGTCAGGTGTATAGGTCTGCAGGGGACGTACCCAGGGAAGAGGTTTGTAGCAGTTATACCTCTTCCCCTGTGAAAAATTATGTGACACAGTGATATTTACAGAGTTTACACACCCCTTGATAGGTTTACAGACACGGTTTCTTGAAAACAGTAGAAAGTGTGGGTTTTTGTAAATCTGGTTGCGGGAATACGTAAGTACCGATGTGTCTGCAGAAGAACTAAAAAGACTGAAAAAATTACCATTCCAGGATATGAACATTGAAAATTGTAGCATGCTGATAAAAGCGGAAACTGCAAAACCATGTTGCAAAATATAATTTAAAGTAAATTGCAATTAATCATAAGCTGATAACATTCTGAAGTACAAAATCAAAATTTTTGCGTATATGCTTGCAGTCATTAACCTGCTATGATTCATTTCTAAGACGGGATCCTTGCAACTACAGTACAAAGCATTGACCATTAAAAATAACATCATGATGGAGATGTGCTAGTTACAGAATCACTTATTGGTAAAACTGTATAAGAGTCCACTTCCTTTTAATTCTGTATGATTTATTAGGATTGGAAAATCTGTACAGACTCCATGCACTGGTCATATCTTTTTACATTACTAAGAAGTAGTTGTGCTGGGCTATCATTATTTAGCATTATAATAGATGGGTCCTATTATTAGCATTATAATAGATGGGTCCTACTCTTCTGTCACCAAAGCCATTGCCAGTATCTTCCCTGACCAGTATTTAGTCAAACTGAAAGTTGTTGTTAAGAACTGCAGCATGTTGGTGCTCGGGCAGATAGATGAACCTATGTCCTTCACATTGTAAACTCATGTCCTGCTGCCTCTGTGCTAGCAGGGCAGCTTATACTCAACTTTGCCATATGACTACTAGTGTAAAATCATTTTTTGGGAGATTTTGTTACAACATTTTAAGATTATATACTTTTGCACTTGTATCTTTGCAGGGAAGAGGTGATATATATTCCCATCTGTCAGTTGTTTTTGAGATAGTATTATATCGACATTTCCCTGTTACAGAACAGAGCAGAGTTTTGAGGGATTTATTACCTGCTTATGTATAGTTTTAAAGATCATGTTCAATGCAACAAACAAAAAATTAGGAAAATACTTTTTAGGTTTACTGTGTCCACATTTGTTGTTGGCTGTCTTCATTATTAGTAGCCCACATGTGGAAGGCCTTAGCTCTGTTGTGCAAGTGCACCAAAACATCAAATGTTTCCCATCTGGGCAGGTGGCTGTGAGTAGCACATTGTGACTTAATAATCCTTGAGTATATGTGATGTTTTTGGAAGTTGTCCATCTGAGGTTGCTCAGGGTATTGCACTGACTGGTTTGATAGGAATTTTCTATTCCATCTTATGTGGCTGTGAGTCAGTTTTCTTGCACTGACTTTCAGATTTTATTTTCCTGTCAATCCATGCATTTATTCGTAAAGCAGAAGAGTCTTGGCTACTGTTTTCATTGCAGAAAGTATGAATGTGATAGTGTTCAATCTCGCCGTTTGTTCTTACACATGGGTTCGGAGCCGATCCTCGGCTCCATGCCGGCCTCTTGCAAGCTCTGCATCGAGAAGAAGCTCGAGACAATCTAATACCCACAATCCCCCTCTGCCTTTACCTCAGATCTAGTTTGCCGCTGCTGCATACGCATCGTTGGGAGCTAGCTCGAGAGTCTAAGCTAAGATATAACTTTATTTTGTTATATTTTATTAGGATTCTATTTCTATTTGATGTTTTTCAGTATTATCTGTATGATTGTGTTGTGGTCTCGTTGAGTTATTGGTACCGTTAACTAATTTTATCGGTTAAATATTTTTCGGGGCCTACACCCTTCATAAATTTGCATAGTTGAGGAAACTTATTACCGGATTTGACAATTTTTATCGGATTTGACAAACTTTAACGGATTTGACTGTATTACTGGATTTGTCTCTCTTTTCCTATAATGTCTGAGAAGGTGAAGTCAGGTTTCAAGCGTTGTCAGTGTGGCCAGAAAATGTCAGTCACTGACAACCATAGTTCCTGCGTCTACTGCCTTGGCCCTCTCCACTTGCAAGAGGACTGCTCTATCTGTCACTCTTTTAGTGGGAGGGTCATGACAGATAGGCGCAGGAAACTAATGGACAGAGGTCTATTGAAACCGTCTTTCCAGGAGGCTTTGGATGCTTCTGACCAGGCATCGAAGTCCTCTAAGGAATCGAAGACGTCGGAGCCCAAGTCATCGGCTCCGAGCTCTTCAACAAAGGTTAGATCACTGGTTCCACAGACTTCGGGGCCGAGTGTTCAACTGGTATCGGTTCCTGAGCCTCGAGTCTTGGAACCGGTGATGGAGCTCCCTCCTTCGACCTTATTGAGGTCGGCTCCGTCTTCGGTTCCTTCGACCCGTTCTTCCTCCAAACTTTCGGATATCGATGTGGATTGCGTGGTGCAGAAGTTATTGGAGCATTCGGCCCTCTCCAAACTTATTTCGGTTTCCACCCAGTTGGTGTCGAAACTTGAAGGTCTCCCTGTATCTCCATCCATTCCTCCTCCGAGACCGATTCAGTCTTTGGAGCCGGAAGAGGCTGATCTACTGATTGTGGAGCCCTCGGGTCCAGAACCGTCTTTTTCTCGGTCTGTTCCTCTCACCTCGACTCCGTCGGAACCGATACCGGAGTCTCGGAGCCGACGGTCTGTCCTGGGTTCCGGGGCCGAGAGTCGAACCGACGTTTCGGTTCCGACTCTCCCCCTCGGGGCCTCGGCGCGGATCGATTCGGCTCCGTCCTCGGGTCGATGCCTCGTGCCCATGCCGGGATTCTTCCCATTTCCTCGGAACCGGGGGACTCTTCGATGCGGGACCCGGGAGCATTCGACCTGATGAGGAAGGTGTTGTCTACCCAGACAACCACATCAGTGGAAGCAACCTCTCCTCCCCATAAAGGGCCTTTGTCTTCATCTGCACCCACAGCCACATCCAAGCGTCGGGCACCAGTGTCTCAGCCACCCCTGGAGGTGCCCCTCTTCCTCCGAGGCTTCTTCGGATGCTCCCCACGAAGAAGTCCCTAGGAAGAGATTGTGTAAGAGGAGACACTTGGATTCTCCACAGGAATCCTTGACATCTGATACTGACTTAGATGAGTCAGAGGGTCCCCTAAGTCACTTTCGGAAGATGTCTCTTTTTCGGATATATTGGAGATCCTGAAGCAGAGAGGTGACTGGCAGTCCCTTCCCCCTTCTGAGGATGAGTCAGTTCTGCTGAAGGCATTTGGTGCTCGCCCTTCCTCCTCCTGGGTCACTCCGCCCTTCGATGAGTTAATGGAGTTGATTGCTCGAAGGGCATGGGAGACACCTGACACGGTGGAACCAGTCCCTAGGAAGCCAAATAAGTACATTACGGCACCACAGGACAAGGCTTACCTCACCAAAGGAGTTCCAGTAGACACCATGGTGGTGGCAGCGCCACGAAAAGGAGATGTCGGAGTCTTCCTCATCTGTCCATCCGCCTAACAAAGATTCTAGGACCATGGACAGATACGGAAGCGCATTTTCAGTTCAGCGGCTTTCTCTATCGTTCCCTGAACTATTTGACTCATTTTACACGTTTACAGAGGGATCTAGTCAAAGAGTTGGGAGATACCCTCCAGGGTACTACAGATGCTGCTGTTTCAGAGAAAGTTACAGCGCATCTCAACACCCTTACATCCATTGTAAACTCGTCCATGAGGCTGATATCCTACGCAGCCGAAGGATCGAGTAGGGCAGCGGCTTCAGCGATTGCTCTTCGTAGGCAATCCTGGATGCGCTTATGTTCGCTTATGGAAGCCTTCAAGTCTTCCTTTACTAACGCCCCATTTGATGGAGCCACACTTTTTGGCCCTAAAGTAAAGGAGACCCTTATCCGGTGTGAACAGGAGGGAAAGACTCTGTCTGCTGTTGGAGTCCGTTTTTCCACCCCTTCCAGACCGTACCCCAAAGGGCAACGTGGTGGGAAAATGTGGTTTCGAAAACCCCAAGGATCTTTCCCAAACACACAGGGTGATGCCCCCTCTAGAGGCAGAGGGGGGGGGCAGAGGTGGAAGACGCCGCCCTGGCGGCAGAGGGGGTCCGCAAAACCAAGGTGACAGGGATAACCTCCCTGGCAAACCTTTCCAGCACTCCTGAGAGGAGGCCCGACTGTCCTGCTCTGGAGGCAGTCGGGGGTCACTTAGCTTTATACCCTCAGGCCTGGCAAAACATAACTACAGACAAGTGGGTAAAAAGCGTGGTTACCAGAGGTTACAACATACCCTTTCTATCTCAGCCCATCCCAAAGAAAAGACTCCCAGATGTACCGCCCCATCTGCGAGAGCCAGCAGCTATAGAAATTTCAAAGCTGCTAGAAAAAAGAGTCATCCAACCAGTCCCAGCGGACCAGCAAGGATTCAGGACTTACTCAAGGTTCTTTTTAGTTCCAAAGAAAACAGGGGACTGGAGGCCCATTCTGGACCTAAGCTACCTCAATACCTTCGTCAGGAAAGAAAAGTTCCGAATGGTCACGCTTCAATCGATCCTTCCATTCTTACAGAAGGACGACTGGATGTGCTCAATAGATCTAGAGGATGCATACTACCACATCAAAATGGCCAGGGCATCCAGAGATCATCTGCGCTTCCGGCTGGGGGCCAGTCACTTTCAATTTCGAGCCCTGCCCTTTGGTCTGACCTCAGCCCCCAGGGTCTTCACCAAATGTATGGCAGCGGTAGCGTCTCACTTGAGACGCCAGGGATTCCAGGTGTTTCCGTATCTGGACGACTGGCTCCTTTCTGCCACCACCCGGCGTCAACTACTACAGGCCAGAGACTTTGTTCTTCAACTGTGTGTTCACCTAGGGATTTCCGTAAACTTCGGAAAATCCTTACTTCAGCCATCACAAAACATCTTGTTCATAGGAGCAGAGTTAGACACATGTCAGTTGATTCTGAGGCTTCCCCCAGAAAGGATATTATCACTTCAGACTCATATTCGTCTTCTACTCTTGTCAAGAAATCTCCTGCAAAACTAGTACTAAAGGTGTTGGGCCTCATGTCAGCCTCCCTGATTGCAATTCCCCTGGGAAGGCTGCACATGAAAGTCCTACAATGGCTGCTGTTTGCACAATGGTCGTTTCAACAACTACCTCTAACACACGAGATTCTTATAACAAAGACATGCAAAACAGATCTAAACTGGTGGCTTCAAACGTGCAACCTTTCCAAAGGGAGACCGTTTGTGCTACCACGCCACAGTTACGGTGACCACGGACGCTTCCCTGATAGGGTGGGGGGGCATCTTTCAGGGACAGACAGTCCAAGGCGAATGGACCAATTTGGAGTACAATCTGCACATCAATGTTCTAGAGTTGAGGGCAGTGTTTCTAGCGTTGCAACACTTTGCTCCCCTTCTTCCTCTAGGGACTATTGCAGTTCAGACGGACAACATGTCGGTAGTCTGGTACATAAACAAGCAAGGGGGAACCAAGTCCTATCAGCTATGCAGAGAGGCCATGAGAATTTGGCA
Organism: Protopterus annectens; assembly: GCF_019279795.1. Taxonomy (NCBI): domain Eukaryota; kingdom Metazoa; phylum Chordata; order Ceratodontiformes; family Protopteridae; genus Protopterus; species Protopterus annectens. The sequence goes on from NC_056728.1 coordinate 998,810,406, forward strand.
GTGGGCGGAGTCCACGGGTCGCTTTCTAATAGCAACGCACATCCCGGGTCATCCAACGTCATAGCCGACAGGCTGAGCAGAGCAATTCTGTTACCGCACGAGTGGTCCCTAAAACAGTCAGTGGCGAAAAGGATTTTTCGCGTGGGGCCAGCCTTCCTGCGCTCTGTTTGTGTCTCCAATGAACGCCAAATGCAGGAGCTACTTGGCCCTATTACCCCTCCAGGGAAGTCCCCAGGACGCACTGGTTTCTGATTGGCCCCGGGACTCCTGCACGCATTTCCCCATTTCCTCTGATATCAAAGTTTCTCCAGAAAGCCAAGAACCTACACAGGACGATAATCCTCATTGCCCCATTCTGGCCTCGTCAAATTTGGTTTCCCTTCCTGAAGATACACTGCATTCGGGGACCCTGGATTCTGGACCCAGAGCCAGACCTATTGACTCACTCGTCGGGGTTCCCCATACCGCTTCTCTCCTCCATCTAGCAGCTTGGCTGCTCCAATTCCCAACTTAGCCAGGTCTGATCTTTTGTCACCAGCAGTCCAGGATATTTTGGTGGCTTCGCATAAAGCTTCCACTACTAAGACATATGCTAGCAAATGGAAGCGATTTGTATTCTGGGCGAATACACACCATGTGGATCCTTTTATAGCTCCTTTGAATAAGATCTTAGAGTTCTTAACGGACTTATTCCATCAGGGTGCTTCTCCTGCTACACTAAGAGTTCAATTGGCTGCCATTTCGAATTTCCATGTGGAAGAATGTGGAGCTCCTGTTATGGCTCACAGACTTTGTAAAGCCTTTTTAAAAGGAGTTTTTCATATTAGACCACCGGTCAGATCTCCTACGTCACCTTGGAGTCTAAACTTATTGCTATCTAAATTAATGTTGCCCCCTTTTGAACCTGCCTCTTCTTGCCCATTAAAATTTTTATCCTGGAAAACTCTCTTTCTGGTAGCCATTACTTCCGCTAGGCGAGTATCTGAACTTCAGGCTCTCTCCATCAAGCACCCGTATTTGATCTTTCACTCTGACAGAGTTTCTCTTCGAACCAATTCATCCTTCCTCCCTAAAGTGTGTTCTATTAACAATATTAATCAGTCCATTGAATTCCCCACTTTCTACAAAACCACTCCAACAAAATGGAGTATATGTTACACAAATTAGATGTTCACAGACAGCTATGATTTTATTTGGATAGAACAAAAGATCACAGAAAAACAGATCAACTCTTTGTGGCTTTTGCTGATAGCAGGAAAGGACTTGCAGTTACCAAAAGAACTCTTTCTAAATGGTTAACGGATTGTATAATCTATGTCTACGATTCTTCAAATCAAACCCTGTTACACAAACCCAAAGGACATTCCACAAGGTCAGTGTCTACATCTTTGGCTCATGCAGCCCGCCTACCACTGGACGCTATTTGTGCAGCTGCTACTTGGTCTAAACCACATACATTCATTTCTCATTATAAGGTAGACAAGGTTTCTAGGGACAGGGCAACCTTTGGTTCCACTGTGCTCAAGAACGTCCTCCCGTGAGTTCCTCAGGAACAAGGAGCTAGGGGCGCTACCCATGTGTAAGAACAAACGGCGAGATTGAACACTATCACATATAGAAGTTATGTCCTTACCATAACGTTCCATGTGGAGTGTTCATCTCGCCTTTGTTCTTACAGTCCCACCCTCCCACCCTTAGGAAGAACGTTCTTTGATGCCTGGCCAGGAGCATTCTGCTACTGTTACAATATTGTGTACATAGTTGGCATATATATATATTTATATATGTCTGTTTGGCTTATATATATATAGTTATGTGTAGATTCTTTCTGTACATATGTAATGTAAGCATGAGTGTGCTATTCTGTAGATTGGTTTGCTTGCAAACTAGATCTGAGGTAAAGGCAGAGGGGGATTGTGGGTATTAGATTGTCTCGAGCTTCTTCTCGATGCAGAGCTTGCAAGAGGCCGGCACGGAGCCGAGGATCGGCTCCGAACCCATGTGTAAGAACAAAGGCGAGATGAACACTCCAAATGGAACGTTATGGTAAGGACATAACTTCTATTTTTGGGGCCTAGATGATAGAGCACACCCATTTTCTTGTTTGTCAGTTTCAAACAACAGTTTGTGGTTGATAGTGACTCTGAGGTGCTTCTATTTTGGTACTACATCTACTGTTTACGGTAACGTTTTCTGATGGAATCCTAGGATTTGGATATTGTTTTCTGAAGGGGATTTTCCATTGAGAATAAGGTTGCTTTTGTTGATCTAGTTTTGGAGAGTATAAAGAGCTTTTTGTAATTCTGATTGGAGCGTTTGTAACTTGCTTGCATTGTTGGCCAAATAAGAGTCATCACATACCATATCATTGTGATACTGTTTGTGTGCTGATACATGCAATTTGTAAATATGATGAGTAGAAGTGGTCTGAGATCTGACCCCTGGCATATAATAACATTTGTGCTATAGGAGGTAGACAGTGTACTTTGCCAGCTTATTGCTTGGGCTCTGTTCTGAAGCTATGATTTAAGCCAGTTGAATACTATGTTGATGCAGCTGATATTTTTAAGTTTGAGTAGTTGTGAGAGAATTATTATACAAGTGCAGCTGTTAGTAGTCTGTTGTCACAGCCGGTTGCTACCTGGTCAGCCAGGTTTCGGAAAGCTGAACTTGTACCAGCACTAGTCCTGAATCCTTGGTGAGTAGGGATGATAAGGCTGTTTTTAGTCAGGAAGACTGTTAATTTGTGCTGGGAGAGTAGCATTGAGGGAATGCTAAGGATGTTGCTAGCTGGTAGGTTTCTCCTTGTAGGGGCTCACCCTTTTTAAAAACTAGAATAAGCTTAGTTTGCTTCCAGACATTAGGGAGTTTTTCTTTCTTAAGGTGTCTGTTTATTATGATAGTCAGAGGGTATGCTATACATGGATCCAGTTATTTTTTAAGGACGGAGGAAGGGCATCAATAGCTGTAGAACCATGTCCTTTTGTTCTAGATAGACATTTCTTGGCTATGTCAGTATTGACTCTTTAGAAGCTGAAAGCTTATTTGTCTGTTGTCTTGGAGTAATTTGTCCTGCACCATGGATTGATTTGGTTAGTACTGTATTGTGTATCTAATAAGTGAAGAGAATATATAAAGATGTAGTAGAGTGATGTGAGCATAGTTTTTGTGGTGTTCCCAAGGATGGAATTTGCTGGGGACCTCCAGGTTGCTACCACTGGGTCTGCAGTCAAGGTAGCTCTCCTGCTTATAGTAACTCCTACCATCAACATAGAGCCACTTACAAAAACATGCTTACCTGCTTCTAAAAAACTCAACTCTTATGGACTTCCACAAACTGCTGGAATCCCTCCCGCACTCTTAAATATTGCAACAGCTGCTGTTGCCCCCATTAACTATACTGTTTAGCTATAGTATCAGCAAACAGATTATGGCTGCTGTTTTAAACAAAAAAATGTTTCTTTCATGTCACAAAAGAGGCTCCTTTAATGCTGCATCTAACTACAGACCAGTAAGCATGCTGTCTCCACTAGCTAAACCTCTGGAAAAGTCATACATAAGCAGTTAATGTCTTAACCGTTTCACAGTATGGATTTTATTCTAAGCATGCTGTTAGATACATCTCTGACTTTTATTGAAAGCATTCATAGAGAACTTAGCAGCAGTAAGACAGTAGCAACCAATACACCGTCCTTAGTAACCTTCTACTAGAAAGAGTTATCAGTTTCAAACACACTGGCTGGTTCAGTCTTGCGTATGTAACAGGGAACAGTGTGAAGTGAAACAGCATTTCACCTATAACCAGAATGTCATCTGCTGTCCCACAAGAGCCTGTTATCAGCTCTTCCTTTCTTTGTTAATAACATGCAGTACTTTTGCTCTGCAGTATCACTCTTGTTTTACATGCAAACACTCGGACTCACACTGCTTGTCTAGGTTACAAATATATATATATATATTATTACTCTAAAACATTAGAGAGAGAGGAATCCCACTTAGTATTCAATATCTTAAAGGCTACAAGTACGATATTCACACCAGAGTCCTAGCTTACTAACAGGGTTACCCTTATTCAGGTGCATTCATTGCATGGCTGGGGATTAGAAGAGTTCCCAGTGTAACATTTCTTAGAATAATACCAGAACAAGATTTCAGCTTTGACTTTTACATACAAAATTTCATACATAAAGTTAATGCGTTTCTCAGTGTCCTTCATTATGCTGAGAATTGCATTATCTACAGCCTCAATGTAAAGATTTTGGTAACAGTACTATCAATGCATCTATATGGTCACTTGTTAAATAAGCTGTCAAATAACTGGTTTAAAACTACACACCACATGCCATAAAACTGCCAAATTTGCTATGGATTTACTCACATTTGTTCTCTTCCCTCCCCACCTCCACACATGAATAGTGCTTTCATATTCTATATACTGGTTTCATTTGAAACATCTGCTAGATGCAGTTCTGCCTAGCTATGGGTGCATCTTTTCAACTGTCTTCATCCACAGTTCCCTGAGCAGCCTGCTTTATTGGTCTAGGCTTCGGAAGTAGCACGTATTAAACTGTCTTTCAGCTTTTCCCGGTTAGGGGTCGCCACAGCGGAGTTCCGGTCCACTAATGACTGGCAGTGAATTTTTACAGTGTCGAGTGGCCAGCCCGGCACCCAACCTTCAAAGAAGGCACACCCACACATGCTCACACCTACCTGCATGTCTTTAAATTCACTCGACCGTGGGGAGGACATGCAGACTCTGCTCAGAAGACGCACCAGCCGAGAATCAAACTGGAGAGCCTCTTGCTGTGAGTTTACCATTAACATTGATTAAAACAAACAAACAATATTCTACCAATATTTCATCCCACAGTACTCGTTAATATTAATGTTGTGAACAAGTTTTTAATTAATTAAGTAAGTAATTTGACAGCTGGGTTGGCAGACTGATGAAAGACCTTTTTCTGACATATCCCAGACCATAGGTATAATATTCAGTGGGACAAGAAATGCATTATACACTGGTGTGAAATATAATTTGCACAAAATGCAAAAAGTTCATGATTAAAGCAAAAATAGTTTTAATTTCTAAATAATTCTTTTATACAAATAATGGAGCTATAAAAAGTCAATGAAGGTAGCATTTAAATGGAGACTAGATTATTAATAGTTGTCAGATAAAGTTGTATTATTTATTTTACATTTGTTTACCGGGGATGTCTGACTGGGCCAGTGGCCCTTTTTCAGCAGAGGCCCGGGGAGAAAATCTCCATTACAAAAACACATTAGTAACAATACAAGAAATCAATAACAATAGAGAATATATAACTTTGGTAAATATAGCTAGTAAATAGTTTATACATAAACAACAAAACTGAGAGAGTAATATAACGTGGACAAAAGAAAGCTAAAAATAAACTAGCATGAAATAGCTTGTGCCATCATAGAGAAATGACTGATCAGTAGATCAGTGTCATGGTTTTGGTGGTAAATATTTGAGATACATGTATGGCATATGAACAAGAACATGGCTGATTGGTAATATGCTTGTGTTACGTGTTCTAAACAGTGATAATAAGGCAATATTGAGGTGAAGTACAAGAAGGAGGGAAGATGATGAAACTGTAGGAAGCTTGAGAAGGTAGATAAAAATAGGAGCAGCAGTGAGCTTGAGATTCACTGTGAGAGAAACTGGAATTACGTGAGAGAAGGCATAGTTTGGATGTTAGAATGTTAGAATTTGAAAATAACTCTGGTATTATGAAGTGGTAATGTTCAATAGACATATAAAATGAGCAAGCATAGTTATTTATGTTAAATAATAAAATAACCTGTTAACATTGGCTGAGACGCATGAAATAGAGACTGTTTGTGATATGCACTCTACGGAGTAACCTAGCATAATGATTTGTATAAGCTATTAGGATTTATCATAGGGTGATGCAAAATATACATTTCATTAGCTAACATTTGCTATTACTGTGTATTAAAAGCAAAACCATATCTTTATTAGCTTATATTTTATGGAAAAAAAACACTTTTAAAACAAAAGTTGATTATCAACCTATCTTAGTAAGTTAAATATTTATTTTATTTTACATTTGTATGTAATATGCTACATACATCACTATCTTTGGGAGGTGAAGCATACAATACCAATCAGACCTTGCTAGTCTGAAGCAGGCTTACTTGATAAATTAAATCTAATAAAATCTTTGACTCATGACAGTCCCCAGCTCTCTTCTCGCAGTGCTCAATGCCCTCATTTTCCCAGGAAGTGCAGGACAAACCAGTCAGTACGGATGGACTTGATGGTTATCAGGAGACTAGGGTTGCCAAAAACTATACAGTTTTTTCTAAACTCCGTTATACATTCTCATCTTGTATTACCCCCTTTCTTCCTTCATGTACTTCCAATCACCTCCTGTAACTATTCTGAATTGTTGATGTACCAGTTAATTCTCATATTTTGTTTGTCTGCCTGCAAAAAAAAAAAAAAAAAAAGTATTGTGCCTCTGCAGATTTTTAACATTAACTATAATAATGATCTCAGACCTGTAATTAAAAAAATACACTGCCCACACACCACCTCACTTAAAACTCTTTCTGAAAGCTTATTTTTATTTATTAAATTATTTGCTAAACTGGACTAGTAAGTGGGATAATGTTTGCAGATTTCCAACCATAACCATGCCTTAAGGACAACAAAGTACAGTTGTATAAATAAACTTACCATTACAGATGTTTGAATAGATCACTGTTGCAATAGTCTAAGCTATGTTGGACATCCTGCCAAGGACTGTGTCAGCTTCCAATGCTTTCAGTCACCTTCCACATGCTCTTGACACTGCCCTGCACAAGGGCATAAAATATAAGCTAATAAAGTGGTGCTGCGGTAGCGTTGTCGCCTCACAGTAAGATATTGTCCTGTCCGATTCTCAGCTAGACCATCTTCTGTGTGGAGACATGCGTGAATGGGCATATCTTCGTTGAAGGTTGTGCATCAGGGCTGGCAACTCAGCACGTAAAAATCTACTGCCAATCATTAGCGGACCGGAGTTCCACTGTGACGACCTCTAACCGGGAAAAGCCGAAAGACACAACAACAACAACAACAACAAAGATCAGTGGCTATTGTGGCAAAACTTCAGTGCTTTCTTGCCATAGAAGAAGGAGGCTAAAGCCATGCCAAATCAAATCCATACAGCTAAAAATCCCACAATCTGGCATAAAATAGCAAAAGTAGGGAGTTACAGGGATTGTGCAGCTACTGCAACAGTGATCTATTTGAACATTGGAAATTATGGTAAGTTTTTTTTTCACTATTGTAATATGTTCTTCATCAAATAACTGCTGCAGTAACCTAAGTTTTATATGGGATGAATACAAGAGCTTAAAAAATAAGGGAGGAGGAAGAGGGATCAGAGTCTAGGGAGCCCTGAAGAATACTTCTAGGAAAGTCTGCTGTGGACCTAAAGAAGAAGTCTAGTTTGTAGTGATTGGTAAAAGTATATACAGATGGTCATGTTGCTCCCTCAAGTATATTTTTAGAGTCCACCTCTTTCTAAAATGCCACAGAAATAGCCGTAGCTCTGGCAGAGTGTGCCTTTACTTGGAAGTGTCTTGTCATGGAGAGAATAAAAAAAATCAGTACCATGGAACAGCCATTTAGAAATTGTTTTTTTTAGACACTACTTGTTCTGTTTTCTTACATTCATTGGAGGTAAATAACTGATCAGCAATCCTGAAGGTTTTTGTCCTGTCAGTGTAGTATCTGAGTTGCCTATGGACACCCAGAGTATGTAAAATTATTTTCTCTTGTGTTTATCCCTTGGAAAGAAAACAGGGAGATGTATAGTCTGGATTAATACAAACTGTAAAATGACCCTAGGCATAAACAAAGCTTTTGTTCTCAAAGTAACTCCATCTTTGTGAAAAAATAAGATAGGAATGACTCCCCATAACAGCTTTTAACTCGCATACTCTTTTTAGAGAAGTTAGTGCAGTAATTAATACAGCTTTCCAAGATAAGAATATCAAATTAGTCTCATGAGCAGGTTCAAAAGGAAACTGTATAAGGTTTTCCAAGACAAAATTAAGATCCCAAGAATGAGCCACCTATTTTCTAGGTGAGTAGATAATGTAAACCCCCTTTCAAAAACTGTTTCACTTGAAGTAGTGTAGAAAGGTGGGGACCGAAGGACAGACAAGCAGATAAAAACAAGAGGCAATTCTTGATAGAAGAGTACAAAAGGCGAAATGGTAATACTTGCACATATACTGAAGAATCACAGGAGTCTGAGCCATAAAAGGATCATCTTTCTTGGTTTGGCACCAACTAGAAGATCATTTCCACTTATTCATATATTATTTTTTTAGTAGCAGATTTCTTTGTCTGCATTAATATCTGGTGCATTTCCTCAAGAAAAAGGTGTCTGGAAGGTATTAAAATTCTGTAATTTGGACAGACAGATAGTTGAAGTTTGGGATGTATCTAACGACTCCTGTCCTGTGTAAGACCATTCTGTGAGGGCGCATGTAGTGGCTATTTTCAAAAGAAGAGAGAGTCACTTGTCTGTGCCAAAATGGAATCACCACAATTATCTTTGGGGAGTCTGTATGTATTTTTAGAAGACTTTTGGTAGGAAAGGGTGAAAATATTCCTGACCATGGGAATGAAAAGGCATTTGTCTTCCAGGCCTGATCTCAAGGAGTAATGGAGCAGAATTTATTTTAACTGTCTGTTGTGGCTCAAGGTAAACAGGTCTACTTCATGAGCTCCCCACAGATGGATCAATTCCTGGAAGACCTCCGATTTAGCTCCATTCATGAGGGTTTATCCTGGTTCTGCTCAGCTTGATTGTGCTATGCTTTGCTCTGACAGAATAGAGGTAGCCTGGAAGGACAGATTGAGCTGAGTTATGTCCCAGGCTACCATAGCTAGCCTGTAAAGGGGGTAAGACCTGGTCCTCCCCATTTGTTTATGTACCACATCACTGTGGTGGTGTCTGAAATTACTAGCAGAGAGCCTGAAGTCCAAAAATGGTTAAGAGATTATAGAGTATTTATTATAGCCATCATTTAATTGAATTTAAAGTGTCCTGCTTGCTCCAGAGGCCATGCACTTTCACTACCTTGGACACAGTTCAGCTCCCCAAACTGAGTCTGATGCATTTGTGGTTACAGACTTAGTAGGGGCTGGAAGGGAGAAATGAAGACCTAGTTTGAAAGGCAACTGTTTTCACCCACCAGAGTAGCTGAGTAACTCTGCTTTCACAAATCCCCACCCCTGGAATTTGAAATGAGAAGGGATGCAGATGCTAAACCCATTTGACAAACCACTGAATTTTCCTCTTTGAAGTCCAGCCAAAAGACTCACGAGAACAGTAGGGGCCATCAAATCTAGAATTCTGAGATAGTCCCTGGCAGTTGGAAAATATCAAAAATTTCTCCTTGTAAGATTTCACTTTGTTTTCACGTGGAACCATTGTGATTTTGCATTTAGAATACATCCCAGAAATGCTATCCTGTGGCATGGAATGAAAGATTTCTCTTTCTTCACCTGA